>NW_026112294.1:5000-165533 GCF_024679095.1 Eriocheir sinensis
AATACAGAATATAATGTTCTTTGAGACCCAAAAAGTTGGTGTTGTATAAAGAAATATCAGTGACATCTCAAGTAATGGACGGCGGACTCTTGATTTTGCGGCGCCCTTGTCTTTAGGCCGCGAATTTTGGAAAATCAACCGCTTTGGTGCGAATCGCCATAACTCCCTTATTTCTGGGGCTACAGAAATGTTTTTGGTATCAAACGACGGCAAAATGAAAGGGCTATATTTTTAAATAAGCGATCGGCTCAAAAACCGACTCGAAAGGGTAAAAAATCGAATAAATTCTCAAAAAACGGCTCTGAAAAAAAAACTCCCTTTTTGAGACTTTCAAAAAACGTATTTAACAAATACTTTAGCTCTGCCAATGTGCTTTCCAATATGATGCATAACATTTCCCTGCTCCCAGTAGTTTCGTCACTAGAGCTCGAAACGTAAACCCTTTTGAGAGCGAGTTTGACGAACTCCAGACACTTTGCCGTTTTTGTCAAGCGTGGCATTGCTATGGCCTCTAGAAGGCTATAATTTGGCATGTAGCCCCTCTTGGCAATGTAGTTTGACCAGCTCGAAGAATTTTTTGATAGCTCGATTACAAGTTTGTTGTTGAACAAAATAGCCTGATTTTTGGCCCCTTTGCCGCGATTTAGACACGTCCTAGTTTTTTGCTCATAAATTTTTATTTATTTATTTAGTGCTTTCCATTTTCTTTTATTTTATTAATCTGTATTAATAGAGCTTTCATTTGCCACCAAGCAAGCCTTCATAGCTTCAGTAGTTTTTGCTCGAGCTTGATCAGAAGTCGCGACGGTATAGTTGCATGGAAACACGAGATGCTGGCACACTCTTTTTTTGTCTGGCGTCAGCCTGCTTCGCTGTCCCTTTCACCTTCTACTCGTTCCTCGTGAAAACGTCGGCTTTGTGAGGCACCGGCCAAAACAGAAAACGTCAAAGAAAAAAGTCCCGATAAAAACCCGAACGAAGATACGAGGCAATTGATAGAAAATGAGATACTGCATGTGTGAGTGACACACACACACACACACACACACACACACACACACACACACACACTTTCTACACGATCATGATTTTTTACCCACCCTTTTTTTTTTTCGCTATAAAAACATTACTGCCCATGTATGCGTATTGTCGTTTCACTTTTCCTTGCTACGGACGGAGACACTTTCCAATTACAAGGATGAACCGCAGACTCACCATGGCCGCATAAGTTTTCGAAGATATTAGCTACTCAGGAGTCCTTTGTATTAGAGATGAAAAATTAAATAATCCTGAGCTGGACTTTCATACACAGGTGATGCATGCATTCTTCAATACTTCGTCTGCCTCTGTGATGGAAAACGTGAAGTCATCAAGCAGTCCTACTTTCTGAAACATTTCCTTTCTCCACTAAGCTTTCCTTCACTGCTCACTTTCTACACACCCCTCACACACTTCAACGGAGGGTGAAAGATTATTTTTTTCTCCTTCCCTTACGTCTTCACCTCATCTCTATGTCTCGTGTCCCGTCCCGAATGTTCATTGACAAGACTGATGGAATGAAAGTTTTTAGGCAACTGTTTACCACCTCCAAGACTCACATGACCGATGACATTGCAAGCGTTTGATTCTGATCACCCATAAATAACATCTGAAAGCTAAAGTGTGTGTGTGTGTGTGTGTGTGTGTGTGTGTGTGTGTAAGATTTCAGTATAGCGAAATATATGGAGGATATTATGGAGAATCAGCGGTCATTGATGCCACACATTGGTCATCCTGCGGTAAGTCCTGACAATCATACAAGACGTACACGCGAGAAAGTTAATTGCTTCTCATCTCCCGTGAAATGCCCCACGTGCTGTACCATATCGTAAGGCGGAAAGGGAGTGGGACTGAACTCGAGCTATCATCTATCGCCCCCTGAATCAGTCTCACCTACCCTTACACCTCACTCATGATACAGTGAATATATTAGCCATGTATCCTTTCATGCAGCCCAGTCTCCCATTACAAGAAACTATCCACTTTGGGCAGCTGACCCGCATGGATGGGGCAAATCATTGCCCGTGGGGAAATGAAAAGCACAATGAAAATCTGCAAAGGAAAGGTTGAATCTTAACAAGGGTCGGTCACTCCCTCGGCTCGCCATGCCGCTCTCTGCACTCACACTCCAGCCGGCTTCGCCATTGGTCGGTTATGGTGGTGGCCCAAAAGTACCTTTCCACACCGCATATTGCCTGTGTAGTCGTGTCCAAGCTGCTCGACACACGCGCCTGGTTGGCCGACACACTCCCTTTGGCTGGATGACAAACTATCTATTTTTTTGTGCGTAACTTTTCCCGTGCGTGAAGAAAGTGGGTTGTTGCCGACAGGGAGGGAGGACTAGCGAAGCTCACTCCGGCCCGAGCGGTGGCTATTGCTGCAGTGCGAGAATTCCTTCCGTCAGCATTGCCTGGACGTCCCGCCATCTCTGCTGCTGCTGTCGGGAATTGAATCATGTGTGGGCGGGCCGTGGTGCCCAGGAAAAGAAGTCATTCAAGCCGTTGTTGTCTTGGCAAGTGTTCCGGTTATACCAGAATGGACCTCATGTGGCATTGTGTTTAGATCCTAATGATCAGTGCAACATCATTTTGCCTGCGCCAGGAAATGGCCAATATATAGGTGGGGCGGCAGTGTCACCAGCATGTTTATTAAAAATTTTGCGTGCCGGAATTATCAGTGACTGATCCGAACGACTGGTGGACAACCCGTTATTCTTAGAAAAATAAGTAATACTGTATAATTTATTAAGACGTGGATGCAGTGTATATAACACTAAGATACTGTTGGAGGTCAGTGCGTTATAAACTTAGAAAAATGTTCGAAGGAAGACACAGATAAGGAGGGAGAGGAAGCAGGTAAGATAGAGAAGTAGGCCAAGAGAGAAAAGTTATGCCAGCGGTGAGAAGGAAGGGAAAGAGAAAGGGCCTGCGAAACGACTGGGGTTCAAAGTTCGAGACTAACTGCGCGGTAACCCACCACCGTCACGTTGAACACAAACACTCGGTCCGTTGGTGAAAGCACATGACTGCTTTGATTTATAATTACCGTTTAATACATGTACACACGCCTAACGCACGATTACTGGCTGAAAAAACGCTAGACATGGCAACGTTGTACATAAGTGACAAAAAGGAAAGTGAAAATGAAAGTATTTTGCATAATTTGGTCCTCAAATAGACAGTGCCATTACTTGATACTTTTGGTGGAGAAATCTGTGATATCACACACACACACACACACACACACACACACACACACACACACACTTACACACTGTGACACACAGTAAGTCGTTCGTTCAGTTGCCCTGGAGACGCCGCCGTGCCCTCGCGGTGACTACTGTCGTGCCTCACACCCGCCAGCAACAGGAAGTTACACACACAGGCCCTCGAGGAGTAAACATCACTCCAGATCCTGCTTGGCGAGGAACGTCATGATCAAAAGGGCTTCAAGATTCGAGCGAGTGAAGGTCTAATAATGGCGCGCAGCCTTGCCTCGGTGATAACCCACACGAATAAGGGGAACATCTAAGCGGTAACGTTTGATAGCGGAGGAAAACCATATCGTTAACTTTATGATGTGTAATCAAGAACAGTTTATGAGCTTGTGTATGAAAGAGGACTGTGAACGTAAACCCGGAAACATTTAATATCGGAAATCTCGGTGTTGACATCTTGCTAGAGCTCCCCAGCCTTCTTTCTTCCTTACGCCAGTTACATGGAAATAAAACTCATTCAGTTCATAGTCGGATGCATTGCTAAGCTACTGACTGCTTGCCCTTATTACTTTCTATGCTTTTAATCCCTCTCACACCAATACTTTAAATCCAATTTCTTCCTTCACATTCAGGGAACCTTCGATTTATTTTTCGTAATTTCTCACACGACAATGACTGCTACAGTTCTTCCCTCAACTTTTGCCGCTTATCAGCTTGGAAATCTATTGTTTTATCAAACTTTGCTCTTGTGTTCTTACAATATATAATAAAGTATGCCAGAACTGTCTGTGTTGAGCTGGCAGATCACAAGTATTTTACTGTTTCACGATCTTTCGTCATTATTGCCCAGACAACGTGTTAACTGTATCGAACACTTCAGCAATGACTAAAACACAATCAGATGTACGAACACGGGAGCAAGAGCACGCACACTCCCCCGCGGGTGTCAGTCAGGTGGCAGTTGCGTTCCACTTAGTGCTCCTAACCGCTGAATACATTGATCAAATAACAAATAAGAAAGACATAACATATAGGTATTGTTATAACACCAACACTAAAGAAGTTCTGCATCTGCCTCTTATGCTGGCTACGTGTTTGGTGAAAAGATGGGAATTTTACTAAACTGTTAATATGTTGCAGGATAATCTGAAGGGCGGCCGCAGAACACCGATCAATCAGCCTCCACGGCCCTCCCCTGCAGATTCCAGATGGCTCCCTCCTATAGCACCACCCCCCAGCCACCAGCCCCTGTCCCAAAAAAGGAGGAGAAAGGTAAGCACTTACTCTTCAGGCCTCGGGGGCACGATGTATTAGGCCCGCGCGGCTTAAACTCCCGCGCGGCAGTGATTTATTTATAGCTCCGTCCTGCCGACTTGCACGGAGGACGAGGGACGCCTGAAACAAACAAAGGAATGTCACAATTGCTGTTGTTTTAACTACGCGTTGGAGGTATTGGTTTGGAGAGGGGTTCATGAGGTAGAAAACGAGAGCCTGAAGCAGCACGAACCTTGCTAATAGCTCACGCCGCTATTCATTGTTTGGTTAGGTCGCTGCCTGCTTTCTCCCGTGGCGTAAAGGTGTGCGAGGAGAACATTCTCTCATTCCCAGGTAGATAAACGCCAAAGGGGTTTTGCCGTAAATGGAATGGTGTCAATATTTTGTTGGACGACGCGTCACTTTCATTTGATTTATCATATTCATGTTATAGGTTTTATCAATAAAACGCATAAAAAAATGCAAACATTCAAATGAGGAGGTAAACGTATGAATAATTATAGGCCTTTGAAACTATTTTTGGCTGTCAAGTGGAGAAACATAAAAGTACTAAACAAAACTGTTTACGGGAAAAAGCAAAGGTGTATTTATATTACTGGGGTAAAAGGCAAATAAGAAATTAACAAAGCTGTGAGTGACGAAGCAAATAAGTGGTCATCAGGCCGTGGGTAAATGACACACACAGACGCACACGTACACGCACACGTACACGCTCACGTACACACACTCAAAAAACTATCGTTACAGTGGGGTCCGACGAATTTCACACTGAGCAACCCGGTAATCTTGGCAAGGTTGGTACGAGCGCGATCACCCCCACCACCTCAGCTCTGCTGGGGGAAGCAGGATAGGACTCCTGTAAGGGAGAGAGAGAGAAGAAGGGAGACACTGAGATACCAGATATCACCATTATATTAACGGAGTGATTTGAGTGCCACATGTTTAAGCTTTATATTCACAAATTATAAAACATTAATGCTCATATGATATACGTAACAGCGGTGGGTAGAAGTATTCTCCCATGTCAAAGACAAAAACAACCATCAAGGCATGTCAGATATAGTTCAGTTCATAATGTGCCATCTTGGAACACATGCTTCCACTGAACGTGTCTTTTCTTTCATAAACAAGTTGTGGGCATCTGAAAAAAAAACAACTTCAAATTGCAACGCTAAAAGCATCGCTGGTAAGATAAAATTTAAACAGAGTTGCATGGACTTCTATAGGTTGTTTCAATCTACTCCTGAGCTACCCTTCTCTCTTGTGCTGCCTCATTGCCTAATAAAAAGTAGGAACTAAGCGCGTTTTTTAAGCTGACGAATAAGGAATTTGGCGCGGGCGTTTTGAATTGCCGAAATTAGCCGTCTCTGGAGAAGAGTTATTTATTAAATAGCTTGCATGCAAGAGTTAATTTATCTAACATGCTGGTATAATGACTCGCTGAGAATTATTAGAGAATTAATCTTATTGGGTGCATTCCATGATTGTTTCGAGACAAGCGAATACCGTGACTCGAGTAGTGCATGCTATACTAGTGAAACCAATGCCAACGTTATCTTACCATTTGGGTGATAAGTCAAGTTTATAATCCACTATAAATCTATCATAAGGGTTAGCTAAGTTTTACGTAACCTCCTAGGCTCAGTGGAGCCGTATGTGGCAATCAGTCAGTAGGATTCACTCTGATATCCGAGTCCTGAGTGACATCACCGCAAGGTGTTTATCATATTGTCTCCTAAATGGACGAAATTTTAACTCTTCACTTGTGTGTGGGGTGTTAAAGCATAATTTCATCACCACAAACACTACAATATTATAGCTACATAGAACACAGATCAATTAACTTCGACAAAGACTCCACCTGTGTGTTTTATGAAGCATTATTGTGCCGGGTCAAATTCTACTGCTTCATTTACGAGTCCCGCTCACTTGGTTCAAGCAAGTGAACCCACACCCAACACACGCACTGATACCAACATGAGTAGCCTCTTCTCAATGGCTTCGTCCTTGGTGTCAGTTTGTATCGTGCTGAATGTGTAACGATAGTTTTTTGAGTGTGTGTACATAGAAGCAGGGTTAAAAGAGGATAGGGTTAGACCGTTTTAATTAATCCATCTGCGCAGACCTGTGACGTGGAGTCTTCCTCAAGTAGGGGGAAGAGGATAAAGAAGGCATGGTCAAAATCTCAATATAGATCTCGGGCAGGGTATACTGAAAAGAAAACGTAGACCGGAGGGGTAACTATGGAAGACTTGCCTTACCGCACATTCGCGCGCATACACATATACTCTCTCTTTGTCTCTTACACACAGTTATGGGATCTTGTCAACGTTGTTGGTAAACGTACAGTGCTTTACTTTCTGCCCCTGGTCAGATCTGCATCCATATACCGAACAATAAGCCTCCGGAGCGCGGAGTGATTCGGACTTCCTTGCTCTTTAACGCTGGGAAGGTCCTGACCTGACTTCTGACTTCTGACCCCGGCCGCTGGGTAACAATTTATGTCATGCTGACGTCATGCGCGGGGCGGGCTACTTTCTACTCGGAAGCGGACTAACTCTGTCCAGTACCTCTTTTTTAACCCTGTATACAAGCAGGGCCAAAGAAATACGGGGGCCACGCACGCGCCGATCTCTGTAAATGGGGCGGAACTATTGTGACGTCAGTCTGTTCGGAATATGTAGTACAGTCGTGGGACACAAGTGTTGACACATTTTCCAAAATGTTTCGGATGCCGCTAGCGAAAGACGGCAACTATCCAGCAGAGCTACATTCGAGTTATCTTATATGTGACGTATGTGTGTGTGTGTGAGTGTGTGCAAGGATCAAAGAGTGTGTGTGGGTGTGAGAGATATTATTTAAGGATTTTTCTTACGAAACTGTGAGCATCAACTGCACGACGATTAAGTTTCTTTAAAAACATCTGTTATGAATGCTCTTGTTTCCACTAGTGCACGCACTGTAATAAGATTTTCTGCATTCCATAAGCAAAATACTTGCTTGGCTTTGGTCGTCAGTGTGCATTCTGGAGAGAGAGAGAGAGAGAGAGAGAGAGAGATTAATTTCTCTGAAGAAAAAAAGGTTACTGCAAAATAATAGCCTAGTTTTCTTAAATGCATAATAATAATTTAGTATTCGTAAATGCAAAGTAATAGCCTAGTTTCATAATTGCAAACAAATCGCTTAGTGTTCTTAAATGCAAAACAATAGCTTTGTAATTCAATGCAATTCAAAATAGCCTACTAGTTTCTTAAATGCGCCGGTTGGCATGGTCGATGACGTCATTGTATAACATTGTCAAGCGAGAGTTAAATGGTGGTATCATTATATATTTTTAGACCATATCAGAATATTTGTGCACGTTATCAATGTTTTCTTCGTATTTTCTTAGCGAGGACGTTGCAGGAATTAATACAATATTTATTCAAATGCATAAAAGCGTTGTAAACTTTAGCTGTCAATGACTCAATTTGAACGAAATGTAAAGAGACATTTTCGTCCGCGAATTAAAAACTTATTATCAGTGTGCACAACTGACAAATTCGTATCTAATAAATTATGGAGAGTGTATATGTAGTGACATATCTGAACATTAGCCTCTTTCCATGCGGTGTATATATATTAAAGTCGGGGCCGGTGAACGAAACTCAGTGGACAGTGTGTCAACACTTGAGTACCACGATTGTACATATAAAAGTTTGCCCGAAAAGAGAACCAACGTTTTCTTTTTTTTCTTTGGTGTGGGACACTTTTTTTTTATTTTTTACGAACGAGAGAGAGAGAGAGAATTATAGTTTAGCGTTTCCTCTCTCTCTCTCTCTCTCTCTCTCTCTCTCTCTCTCTCTCTCTCTCTCGTTCATAAAAAGTTTCCCACACCAATGAAAAAAGAAAGAAAACGTTGTTTCTCTTTTCAGGCAAACTTTTATATGTACATATTCCGTCTCTTCCACATAAATGAAGCCATTTTTTACGTGTTTTTCTGTCTTTTAATAAACTATGAAAACTGTAGTTTGACCGTCCTGAACGATGATGGTTACCGTCACCGAGGATCGCGCCACACGGACGTACCATAAGGCAACCTCTTCGACTGTAGAACCTTTTCGGCCATTTTCTCCTACCATAATACTCGAAGGTTTTTTTTACCGGAGGTGAAGGGAAGGTGTTGGAGGGCGAAATTGTTGGAATCTGGCAAGGCGTCGAGATAGGCACATCTTCGTCAGCCCCTTCGCATATTTTATGCGTCAGTTCTGCATTTCTCTTAATATAGTAGCAAATGATTCAGGAATTATAATAAAACGTATTTGATCTAATATGAATCGGCAAAAGTTTTTTTTAATAAATGATTTAAAATGTTGTTTAAGACTTTTGGGTTGTATTATGATTTTTATCGGCCTCGCAGACGCCGATCAACAGACTGTCCATCTTCTACTCGATGTTCTCTTCAAGTTGTTTTCCTGGCTTACCCATGCATTGTAGACATGACATTGTATAATAACATTTGTTAGCCCTGATGAACCCTACAACATGGCATTATAAACAAAGTCAGCTTTTTTTTTCTTTTTTACGTCTTGGCCTGTGGCGCCGATAGGCCTTCATAGTAGGGCCTGATGGTCGGCGCCAGCCCGTTGTGGCGCAGGGAAGTGTTTATAGTCTCTCTTATCTTTACTTTTCAGCATTTTCCATTTTAGACCCCTAGTTGCATAATATAAATTGTTGGGGGGGGTGTTGGAGGGTCATGCGGCGCCGATCTAGCACAGTTTTTGTGCTATTAACATTTGTTAACCCTTCCCGTGTCAACGCATATATTATGGAAACACAAATAATAATATTGTAGTAGGTTTATCCTAAACAGCAAGTTCAAAATATATTCACTGGATAAAATATAGCTCACACAGCCCTATAAACGCTCGAAAACGAGAACTGTTGTGAATAGTTGAGACTGTGAAGGGCGGGGCGTGCTGGTTGGGCGGCGTGTTCCAATGTTGACTTATATTATTATAGGAACCGTGAAGTTTTGAATAAACAGAAAAATATCGTTTCTCGTATTGTACGACTTTTTATATAAAGCCCAGAAAATTTAGATTGTTCTTCTACCCAATTACTAAAACAGCAACATGGAAAATGTTGTAATAAATCATTAAATGTGCGAAGATATTGGCTAAGAGGTGGTGATCAGGGGCCGGTTTCATCAAAGGTCCCAAGTCCTTGGAAGTGTGCTCGAGGAGTCCCATGCGTGCTTGGGACTCTTTGAGACCACTTCCAAGGACTTGGGACCTTTGATGAAACCGGCCCCAGCTCCTCTTCACGAAGGGAAAGAAATAGTTCGTTTCCTTCCCGTTCACCGCTTCGAGCGCTGCATCAAAGACACTCCTCGTCACTGACCATACCGTTTGGTCCACGAAGACTGCTTTCCTCGCGGGAAGGGGGAACAGATTGACTGAAAATACAGCAGATAGTATCCACCAGAAAGGGGACACTGTTTATAAGGGAAGAGGAAGAGGAAGGTTTTGAGGGAGATGAATGGTGTGGCCGTCAGACCCTCCGCGAACACACTGACGTCACGGCTGCGCAGTTACGCAGTACCTTCAAATTTTGGCTGGGCCTTGAGTAGACCCCGTATTCCTTTGGGCCTGCATACAAGGACGCACGCACGCACGCACGCTCACACACACTGTAAGATAACAATGACAAATTTGTGACATAAAAGAAAGATTCGAACGCGATAGAAAGCGTGAGTATGCAAGTTTTAGTTAATTTTGAACGTTAGAGAAAGTAAAAAAATAAAAAAAATGTTTGCCGTGTGATGAACCTTCATCTGCAAGCGAGGGAAAGGGTGTCCGAGACGAACAAAAAGTGGTATCATGCACGCATAACTTGCAATTCAGCTTTCAGACTTGAATGCCTTGCACTTATTACTTGTACCTTTCCATCCACAACTTTGCTTATCTATTACATCTATTTTTTTCATTAAACAAATTTATCCCGATGATTTCTTCCCATGTTCTAAGAAAACAGCCATCTGATGCAAACTCTCTCTCTCTCTCTCTCTCTCTCTCTCTCTCTCTCTCTCTCTCTCTCTCTCTCTCTCTCTCTCTCTCTCTCTCTCTCTCTCTCTCTCTCTCTCTCTCTCTCTCTCTCTCTCTCTCTTCTCTCTCTCTCTCTCTCTCACTCTCTAACCCTAACTCTCTCTCTCTCTCTCTCGCTCTCTCTCTCTCTCTCTCTCTCTCTCTCTCTCTCTCTCTCTCTCTCTCTCTCTTCCCTACCTCTCTTTCTTCCCTCCCTACCTCTCTTTCTTCCCTCCCTACCTCTCTTTCTTCCCTCCCTCCTCTCTCTTTTTCTTCCTCCCTACCTCTCTTCCCTCCCTCGCGCCCTTCCCTTCCTCCCTCGCTCTCTTCCCTCCCTCCTTCGCTCTCTTCCCTTCCTCCCTCGCTCTCTTCCCTCCCTCCTTCGCTCTCTTCCCTCCCTCCCTTGCTCTCGTCCCTCCCTCCCTCACTCTCTTCCCTCCCTCCTTCGCTCTTCCCTCCCTCTTCGCTCTCTTCCCTCCCTTCCTCTCTTCCCTCCCTCCTCGCTCTCTTCCCTCCCTCCTTCGCTCTCTTCCTCCCTCCTCCTCGCTCTCTTCCCTCCCTCCTTCGCTCCCTTCCTCCTCCTTCGCTCTTCCCTTCCTCCCTCTCTTCCATCCCTCCCTCGCTCTCTTCCCTCCCTCCCTCGCTCTCTTCCCTCCCTCACTCGCTATCTTCCCTCCCTCCTTCGCTCTCTTCCCTCCCTCCTTCGCTCTCTTCCCGCCCTCCCTCGCTCTTCCCTCCCCTCTCGCTCTCTTCCCTCCCTCCTCGCTCTCTTCCTCCCTCCTTCGCTCTCTTCCCTCCCTCCTTCGCTCTTCCCTCCCTCCTCGCTCTCTTCCCTCCCTCTCTTCCCTCCCTCCCTCGCTCTCTTCCTCCCTCTCTTCCCTCCCCTCCTTCGCTCTCTTCCCTCCCTCCTCGCTCTCTTCCCTCCCTCCTTCGCTCTCTTCCCTCCCTCCCTCGCTCTCTTCCCTCCCTCCTTCGCTCTCTTCCCTCCCTCCCTCGCTCTCTTCCCTCCCTCCTTCGCTCTCTTCCCTCCCTCACTCTCTTCCCTCCCTCCGTCGCTCTCTTCCCTCCCTCGCTCTCTTCCCTCCCTCTCTCGCTCTCTTCCCTCCCTCACTCGCTATCTTCCCTCCCTCCTTTGTTCTCTTCCCTCGCTCTCTTCCCTCCCTCCCTCCTTCTCTTCCCTCCCTCCTTCGCTCTCTTCCCTCCCTCCTTCGCTCTCTTCCCTCCCTCCTTCGCTCTCTTCCCTCCCTCCTTCGCTCTCTTCCCTCCCTCCCTCGCTCTCTTCCCTCCCTCACTCGCTCTCTTACCTCCCTCCTCGCTCTCTTCCCTCCCTCCTCGCTCTCTTCCCTCCTCGCTCTCTTCCCTCCTCCTTTGCTCTCTTCCTCCCTCTCTCGCTCTCTTCCCTCCCTCCTCGCTCTCTTCCTCTTCCCTCCCTCCTCACTCTCTTCCCTCCTCCTTCGCTCTCTTCCCTCCCTCTCGCTCTCTTCCCTCCCTCCCTCGCTCTCTTCCCTCCCTCTCTCGCTCTCTTCCCTCCCTCACTCGCTCTCTTCCCTCCCTCACTCGCTCTCTTCCCTCCCTCACTCGCTCTCTTCCCTCCCTCCTTTGCTCTCTTCCCTCCCTCCTTCGCTCTCTTCCCTCCCTCACTCGCTCTCTTCCCTCCCTCCCTCGCTCTCTTCCCTCCCTCCTTCGCTCTCTTCCCTCCCTCCTTCGCTCTCTTCCCTCCCTCCTTCGCTCTCTTCCTCCCTCCTTCGCTCTCTTCCCTCCCTCCTTCTCTCCCTCCCTCCTTCGCTCTCTTCCCTCCCTCCTCGCTCTCTTCCCTCCCTCCCTCACTCTCTTCCCTCCCTCCTTCGCTCTCTTCCCTCCCTCCTTCGCTCTCTTCCCTCCCTCCTTCGCTCTCTTCCCTCCCTCCCTCGCTCTCTTCCCTCCCTCCCTCGCTCTCTTCCCTCCCTCCTTTGTTCTCTTCCCTCCCTCCTTCGCTCTCTTCCCTCCCTCCCCTCCTCCTTCGCTCTCTTCCCTCCCTCCTTCGCTCTCTTCCTCCCTCCTTCGCTCTCTTCCTCCCTCCTCGCTCTTCCCTCCATCCATCGCTCTCTTCCCTCCCTAACTCACTCTCTTCCCTCCCTCCTTCGCTCTCTTCCCTCCCTCCTTCGCTCTCTTCCCTCCCTCCTTCGCTCTCTTCCCTCCTCCCTCTCTCTTCCCTCCCTCCCTCGCTCTCTTCCCTCCCTCCCTCGCTCTCTTCCCTCCCTCCCTCGCTCTCTTCCCTCCCTCCCTCGCTCTTCCTCCCTCCTCGCTCTCTTCCCTCCTCCTTCGCTCTCTTCCCTCCCTCCTTCGCTCTCTTCCTCCCTCCTTTGCTCTCTTCCCTCCTCCTTCGCTCTCTTCCCTCCCTCCTTCGCTTCCCTCCCTCCCTCGCTCTCTTCCCTCCCTCCCTCGCTCTCTTCCCTCCGTCCTTCGCTCTCTTCCCTCCCTCCTTCGCTCTCTTCCCTCCCTCCTTCGCTCTCTTCCCTCCCTCCTTCGCTCTCTTCCCTCCCTCCTTCGCTCTCTTACCTCCCTCCTTCGCTCTCTTACCTCCCTCCTTCGCTCTCTTACCTCCCTCCTTCGCTCTCTTACCTCCCTCCTTCGCTCTCTTCCCTCCCTCCTTGCTTCCTCTTCCTCTCTTCCCTCCCTCACTAGCTCTCTTCCCTCCTCCCTCGCTCTCTCTTCCCTCCCTCCTTCGCTCTCTTACCTCCCTCCTTCGCTCTCTTACCTCCCTCCTTCGCTCTCTTACCTCCCTCCTTCGCTCTCTTCCCTCGCTCTCTTCCCTCCCTCACTAGCTCTCTTCCCTCCCTCCTTCGCTCTCTTCCCTCCCTCCTTCGCTCTCTTCCCTCCCTCCTTCGCTCTCTTCCCTACCTCTCTTTCTCTCTTCCCTACCTCTCTTTCTCTCTTCCCTACCTCTCTTTCTCTCTTCCCTACAGTCCTATAGTCCGCCATTTAAGATTTTCCCTCCCCTCCTTCCCTCGCTCTCGTCCCTCCTTCCTTCGCTCCCTTCCCTACTTCCCTGGCTCTCTTCACTCATCTCTTTATCATATAAAGAAACGACTTAGAATAAGGACTGAAATCCACTAATATATCTAAATTTGCTGATGACACCAAGGTGGGTGGAAAGGACCTCACAAAGACCGACTGCGAAATCATTCAGAAAGACCTCAATCACATTACTGAATGCTCGGAAAAATGGCAAATGTCCTTTAATGTTGACATATGCAAATTCATGCACATTGGGTCCAGAAACAGTAACCACACATACATCATGAATGGGATATCTCTGCAGGCGATGCAGGAGGAAAAGGATCTTGGGGTCACTATCAGCATTATCACTCACGGAGACAAGATACGGCAGCGTCTCTCTTCCGCCCCAGGTTCCTTTGGGCATTGCCTTCTCGATATCGAGACGGCAATGCTTTGGGGCGCTGACTGTCAAGCGTCTCTAAATAGTTTCCAGGTGTGTGTATGAGAGAGAGAGAGAGAGAGAGAGAGAGAGAGAGAGAGAGAGAGAGAGAGAGAGAATCACACACACACACACACACACACACACACTCACACTCACACTCACTCACTCACTCACTCACTCACTCACTCACTCACTCACTCACTCTCTCTCTCGTCAAACCTCAAATTCTCACAGCAATGCATCGATGCAGCAAATAAAGCGAACAGAATGTTGGGCTTCATTAAAAGAACTTTTTTTATTCAAGAATAAAGATGTAATACTCCCGCTCTACAATAGTTTAGTCAGACCCCACTTGGAATATGCGGTACAGTTTTGGTCTCCCCACCATGCAAAGGATATTGCTAAATTAGAAGGTGTTCAGCGTCGGGCAACGAAAATGATCCCTTCCTTGCGCAACAAATCCTACGAAGAAAGGCTTTCTACCCTTAACATGTTCTCTTTCGAGAAACGTCGCCTCCGAGGAAAACTGATCGAATGTTTTAAAATTCTTAATGGTTTCATGAATGTAGACAGATCAACATTGTTTATGATCGATGACACTTTGCGCACGAGGAACAATGGCGTAAAACTCAAATGTAGACAAGTAAATTCAGACTGCACCAAATTTTTCTTCACCAACGTTGTAGTGCGAGAATGGAATAAGCTTCCACCGTCAGTGGTCCAGTGTAACACGATTGACTCCTTCAAAAATAAGCTCGACCGTCACTTCCTTCAACTTAATATCAACTAGAGTAGAAATGCAACGTTTAGGAGCCCTCTGATTAGTGTAAAATCACTTAGGTTTAAGGACAGACCACCTAGTCTGGACCATGGGGTCTGTGTGGTCTGATTTTCTATGTAAATCTACGTAAATCTCTCTCGGCAGAACAGGAAAATTAATGTAAAATGATGTTTCTAAGCCTTGAAAAAAAGTGAAGTGAGGTGAAGGCGGGGCAATGGGGAAGAATTGGGAGGGAATGTGAACCCTAATGAGGTGGGAGGAAGGGAAAAGGAGAAGGGAGGAAAGAGGGAGGGGATCGGCAAGGAAGGATGTAGGGAGTAAAATGAGCTGGAGAAATGGATGTGTGTGTGTGTGTGTGTGTGTGTGTGTGTGTGTGTGTGTGTGTGTGTGTGTGAGAGAGAGAGAGAGAGAGAGAGAGAGAATTCTCTCTCTCTCTCTCTCTCTCTCTCTCTCTCTCTCTCTCTCTCTCACACACACACACACACACACACACACACACACACACCTTCAGTAATCTTTTTCTCCTTCTCCTTTGCTCATGCCCTAATTAACCTTTACCTTCTTCTAATCCTTCCGTTAAGCCTCAGATCAAGTCATTACCGGCTTAGGTTTGACCTTCCGAAGGGTGACAGGAACTGTCACTTGACTTCTTTGACTTGTGCAGCAGTTTTCGAAAAGTGTTTATCAACAAATTTCTGAAGTTATTCTAGTTATTCTCTTGGATATTTTTCATCGCAGGCGACAGAGGAAACATTTATGGTGAGGACTGAACGTCTCAAAACACAACTCTGACAGTACTTGACCACATAATACATGATCAATGAAAGCGCTCCTATCTATCCACAACTGCCATGCTGTCAGTAAACCAATCAGCAAAGACCAAGACCAAGGTACAGGTGTTTGGAGGCTTGCTAAATGAAACAGTACAGTCTGTTCATGCGTGTGGCGAGGACGTTGAGATCTCGGAAAGTTTCACGTATCTTGGTAGCGTAGTTCATAACAACGGTGAGTCTGGCCAGGAAGTCTTACAGTAGATTGGCCTGGCCCACGGTGTTATGGACTCGCTCAACACAAGTATGTGGCGTTGTCGATACCCATGCAGAAGGACAAAGATCCGGATCTCCAAGTCCCTTGTGCTCCCTTCTCACTCTATGGTTGTGAGACATGGACACTAAATGGGGACTATTTGGAGAGGCGGATTGATGCCTTTGATAATAAATGTCTACGCAGAATCATGGGATATTGCTGAAATGACCTTGTGTCAAACCGACGACTACTCCGTGAGACTGATTCGACATATATTACCTGCATAGTCCGTCAACGCCAACTCCGGCTATACGGGCACGTGGCACGTTACCCTGAAGCTGATCCTGCTCATCGGATTGTCCTGAGTGGAGGAGGCCAAAGGGACGCTCACAGAGTTCGTGGCTTGAGCAAGTCGATAGATCCTGCCAGGAGGTACTCGGGTTGGGAAGGGAGCCTGCATGGAGACTCGCCCGGAGGGACCCCCGGGCTTGGCGTCGTAGGGTGGGCGAGGCGACGCACCCCCCGGCGTATGATCCTACTGATTGATAGACTGCTTTGCTCTTGAACGGTTTCTCGCTGTACACACACACACACACACACTGTCATACGTACATTTTAAGTAAATTATTGAAATCTTGATTAAAATGGATCTTGTTAAGCACTGACTCTTTCTCTCGCCACAATACAGAGTACTGACTTTAGACTGGTCAGGAGAGGTCGCTCGAGCTTTGCTTCGCTTCAGTTTCGAACATGCTGTAACGTAGCGTTCCCTATACTATAAATCGTCACAGAGCTGCCCTTGAGTGGCCATGAGGCACACGATACAGTAAGAGATATGGTTCAAGTAACTAACGTAAAACTAATACTGAAATAGGGCACATGAATTGTGTTTATTGCGTGTATTGTTTTACTTTTGAATTGGTGTACTTTTTTTTTTTTTCGAAGCTTCAAACGTTAACCTAACGAATCGCTTCGGTTAGTTGTTTGAAAATGAGGATGAAAGAACGGAAAATCACACTCAGTGAAATAATGTTTTTATGTTACCTATGATGTATGAGAATGGGTAGGCATACTATTTTTCATCCCCCTTCTATAGAAATGGTATGCACATTCACACATTTAAGTGGAGTGCCATCAATTTTAAGCATTGCCTTGAATATAATTTCCTGATACCCAGTTTCATTGACATAACGGCAGTTTGCTTCAGAGCTGGAGCTTCCACAGCCACTCAGTACTGTTTAGTGAACCTGTCTATGGAGATGGGTAGGAAACCAAACTCCGGCTAGTAGTTGACGGCACCACGAATCACAGTGACCAACAACATTCGCCATAGTGGCTACAGTCCCTTGTACCATTACAAAGTGACATTCAAATATGAGACACAGGGGGGAGGGGCGCTTGGTGCTATAGTGTTACTAGGGTTGGTTGGATAATGATAGAAAAATACCGTATTGGCCTCTAAATCATTATACTCATTCAGACGAATGTAACAGCTTCGTGAAGACCATATAACTTTTCAGGAGTCATTTATTACAAGTAATATGTTGATTCTGGAAGGGTACTTCGGGTGAATAGAGGAGTGTTACGTTGTTACATCGGGATCGGGGCCAGTCTACAGTAGTATACCTCCGACAGATATGACATATTTAACATTTGATTTTTGACAGATGATCTTGCTGAGCTGAGGCGCAATGGCTTCTGGGCGGCAATCATTACCATCGGCAGCTATTGCTACGGGGAGTACTTCATCGGGAGAGTCATGCCACCCGACCCCCGCCAGGACTCGTGGATTATGATGCGCTCCCCCGTGCCTCACCTCCTCTTCTCCCTGCTGTACATCGCCGGCGTCACCTACTGGGGACCGCGCTACATGAGCACCAGGAAGCCTATCTCAGGACTCAGGCCCTACATGATGGCCTACAACGCCTTCCAGGTCGTCTTCTCAGCCTACATGTTCATAGAGGTAGGTCATACGCTAGACCGATAGTTGAACTGCATTACGCAATGTTTTTGGCTTTGCATCACCACCGCCCGGAGTTTGTGTTTCGCTGCACTTTTCCTTAGCATTTCTTTGAAAAACTCGACCCTAATGCCACCATTTATTTATTTTTATTTTTAGTCTGAAAACTTGCCTGAGAACGCCTGAATAGTTGGTTGTTGCGAGGCATGTGATATCTCAATATTGACCCCCCCATGTCGCTACATTCGCTTCAGCAGGGAACCACGAATTTGAGGAGCATATTGCACAAAAGTATAGTTTAGACAACAAGCCACACATTTTTTTTATTTTTTATTAGTGGATATGAAGGCTACATATCTTCAGAGGTAATCAGGGAGGACGACAATGGCAAATCAAAGCATGCAAACGATGGCTAACGAAGACGTGTTTGTTGCAGGGCGGACTCTCGGGCTGGCTCACCAACTACTCGTGGGTGTGTCAGCCGTGTGATTACTCCAACAACCTGCAGGCCATCAGGGTAAGCCTCAACACCCGCCCCACCTACCTCGCCTTTTCTCACACTGGTGTCAATTTCATTTTTTAATGGCCGCAGGTGGTGACTGCGTCTTGCATTTAACTTTTGCTGTAGCTTTATATTTGTAAATAAATTAAAAACTACCTCATTGCATTATAATAAGCTTTTTGGTGTTCATCCATTCCACTTTGCTTAGTGACAAACGAGGAGAAACAGATTTTGGAGGATAACCCGCCGTGCATCACTTCCACTATATAACGGACACTAATGAGATGACGTACTTACGGATCCCTTCCCCACAGATGATGTACATCGGGTTCTGGTACCACTTCTCTAAGTTCATCGACTTTATGGACACAGTGAGTATGCCGAACAATTTCATAAATACCTATTAAGTTTTTACACGACTTAATTTTGTTTTATCCCCAAGGCATCGAGCATATGTATGCAGAGGTCCGGATAAGTATTATAGCTAGACCCCAGGCTCCAGGAGTAGAAAAATATAATTAAAAACATGTAAGTCCTGGCGATGGATTCTTGCAAGTGTATTTCCTCGACAGACGGTTGGTCTAGTCAGTCGAGGAAATACACTTGCAAGAATCCATTGCCAGGACCTTCACTGTATTTTTCTACTCCTGGAGCCTTGGGTCCAGCTACAACACTCGGAAGGTTCGGATTCGCACAGCGAGCCGCTAGTTAAGTAGCGCTGGGAAAGGGACTAGCAGTCTCCATGTTTTTTGTGTGTAGAAAGAGGGGACTAAATGGGGCATTGAGCATAATGGCCAATTACTTGACTCACTTCATTCACCCATAAGCAAACTAGCGCTTGGACGTCACCTATGCTGTTCTCCCACTATGTCGATATCCATTAAAGTCTGCATGGTTGAGTTGTTGGGTGTTTCAGTGCACGTAAGTTTATCATCGCATTTTCTAACGAGCCTCCCAGAGGTGGGAGTCATGTTGTGGATCTCTCTCTCTCTCTCTCTCTCTCTCTCTCTCTCTCTCTCTCTCTCTCTCTCTCTCTCTCTCTCTCTCTCTCTCTCTCTCTCTCTCTCTCTCTCTCTCTCTCTCTCTCTCTATCTCTCTCTATATCTCTCTCTGTCTCTCTCTCTCTCTCTCTCTCTCTCTCTCTCTCTCTCTCTCTCTCTCTCTCTCTCTCTATCTCTCTCTCTCTCTCTCTCTCTCTCTCTCTCTCTCTCTCTCTCTCTCTCTCTCTCTCTCTCTCTCTCTCTCTCTCTCTCTCTATCTCTCTCTCTCTCTCTCTCTCTCTCTCTCTCTCTCTCTCTCTCTCTCTCTCTCTCTCTCTCTCTCTCTCTCTCTCTCTCTCTCTCTCTCTCTCTCTCTCTGTTCTAAATAGACTAAACATTTGTCAGAGTGTTGTGAATATTGCCAGAAATTATGCCAAGAACTTTATTTCCATGGTGTGGTTATGCTCTCCCACAGTTCACATACGATCTGCACTTACTTTACAGCAGTTCATTCTATATTTTATTCTATCCCCCTCTGACATTGCATTATAGATATTTGCTGAAATTTCAGTGTCACTGCCCTTTTATAAACAAGAATATAGCTCAAATAAACACATTTCAGTGGAGAATCATGAAAAATGGTCAATATTTTCTCCCTTTTCTCTTCCTCATCCCATGACATTTTATCTTTTCTTGTATAACTTTCTTTCAAGCACTCAATCTGCTATAACATCTATCAAATACCCACTAGCTCCTCTCAGTGTTTCACTAACTATTCTCAATCTCCCCCTTTACTCTCCTTCACCTGCTTGCCCTCTCCACCAAAATATCTTTGATGTCTAATGCCAATCTTTTGCTGAAATAGCATAATTGTCAGATTCCTGCAATATTCTAGTCAACTTTTGCACATCTAATGTTCTTAGTCATTCATCTATCTACCAGACTTAAATTGCACCTGCATAATTTTGTGCTGAGTGTTGGCCAGGAGCAACCCCCTAGTTGCACAAATGTCTGCCAAGTACTCAGCTTCTTAATAAATTCCACTTACACCCACTATACTTCAGTAATCTACATATATCTGTGCTTCATATTATGCTTATTAATAACATACATATATATTTTGCTTATTAAAAACATAAAAATATAAAGCTTTATAAAAATTGTTAAGAAGCAGCAAGGCTCTTTACCCTACTATGTGCACTGTGATAGAATAGACTAATTGATTAAAACATTGTCTTCCAGGTGTTCTTTGTGGTAAATAAGAAGAACCAGCACATTTCTCTCCTCCACATGGCTCATCATGGCCTCATGCCCATCAGCACCTGGTATGGCATCCGCTACCACCCAGGTGAGGAAGAAGGGAATTATGGGCACTGTCAGGGAGGTATGGTGTGCATGAAGGAAGGGCAGAATCTTCCTCAAGTATGTCACTGGATTCTTCCTCAAGTATTTCAACAGAATCTGAGAATCCCAGTCCAACTTCAAATGGGCCACAAATTCTGAGAAAGTTGCAAATTCATCTTTGCAGTCAGGCTCCAAGTCATTGGTGTATTTTTTCAGCAAGTAGGGCAGATCAACTGTCAGCTGTGAAGCATCAGTCAGTGACTTGATGAATGCAAAGTCATCAGATATTTGGTGATAAGCATGCTGCTGATGAGCTAAACTTGGATATAATTTGTATGCAGTATTGTTGTGCACCTTGAATATCTGCATCTGGTTCAGCAGAATAATCATCTTGATGACTTCTTCTATTTCGCACCTTTTTTGCTACATACTCTTGTTGAACATCTTCCGTGAAATTCTTTGCTTCATTCTCCAGTTCATCAAACAGATCACAAAATAATAGCAAAAACAATGATATAGCAATAATGATGTCAGTGGTTGTGCTTTAGAGGAGAGTACTAGTTTACTAAAAGTGATGTAGGATTTTGTTCCAAAAAAAGACACTAATTAATTTTCAAAAAGGCACCTTTTCTCTACAAAGACTGATACAGAATGCCAAGCATTTTCTTTTTCGTCTTCATTTTCTGTCATTTCATTCAACATTCTGTAGCTGTTGGAGTAATTGATGTGCACTGCTTTCAGGAATTCAGAATGACAAAGACTATGTGGATTATAGTTTTTCTGTCTGAATTTGACCCATTCTATGAGGTGCCAATCCTTGTGCTAGTGAATTCCAGTGCTTTGTTGATCCATCTGAAAACGCATATCACAATTTCTGTACCAGCCAAGAAATTGCAAGCAACTACGCAGCAGGTGACATTGGCAACACCAACTAGATTTAGAGAATGCACTGAACATGGAATGTAATCTGAGGATTTATCTCTAGTCCTTGTTTGAGAAGAAGCATATTGTTTGTGGGGCTCTTCAATGATCAGAGCCCCACACCATGATGTAGTTGGCATACAAGATAATCCAGCCCTTCCCTTACATGTATTCCTTAGCAGCTTAACAAGACACAGGTCCAACATGAACACTTTGCAGCACATAAAACAAGAAAAATGTATGGCTGTGTTTGACTGCAGACAGAGACTAAGCATAGTGTGTGTAGGGAATACTCTTCCCCATGTGGCGTGGAGTTCATGTGATGATGTCACCAATAACAGTCACTGTGCAACTGATTGCAGGGGATCATATACGTATAGATATTTTGTAGGCAAAGTTCAAGATGATTGCCTGCATTGTTTTGTATTCTTGAAGCTAGTTTGCATGCAAGAATATCTTCCTACAAATGTCCACCTGTCCCCTCATCAGAACTTCCCTCAAGGGGAATGCCAAACAGTTTACAATTTTCCCAGTTTTATCACTCCCTGTACATTTAATCCCTTTTCTGCCAACTCCCTCTTCAGTGCTCATCCTCCTCATTGATAATTTTTACTGGTGGTCTTCCCCTGATACTCTTCACAAAATTATTCTCCTTCATTCCTATTTACAGGCCATCTAGGACTACTATACTTCACCCATTCAAGTACTCGTCAATCCAATCTCCTTGCTATTACACCTGTATCAAAACTTCAATACACACCCTTATTACTTTCTTCATCCCATCTTCATTCCCCAGCAGGCTCCATTTATGCTGCTCATTTCCATTTGAGTGTATTCATGGTTGTTGTGCTACATTCCATGTTCATGTCTCTTGCTTCCTTTCATAACTCTGCAGTGTGCTGTGTATTGAAGTTTTGATACAGGTGTCATAGCAAGATTGGATTGACGAGTAGTTAAATGGTGATGTATGGTAGTCCAAGATGGCTTGTACATGTAATAAGAATGAAGAAGGATAATTTTGAAATTTTACATACCTTTGTATTGTCATGCAGAACAACAGTGGGCCTCTTCAAGAAGTCTTAAGGCAGATTAGCTTGACCTACAGTGGACTCGCTCGGTGTGAGTATATGGCATTGCCGATACCTGTACAAAGGACAAAGATCTTGATCTTAGTTATACTCCCTGTCTTACTCTATGGCTGTGAGACATGAACACTAAACAGTGACTTGAACAGACAAATTGATGCCTTTGGTAATAAGGGCCTAAACATAATCATAAGATGTTGCTGGAATGACTTTTGTTTCAAATTGGTGATTACTCATTGACTGAATGGAGGTCCATTACCTACATAGTCCATGAACACCAACTCCAGCTGTATGGACATGCAGCATAATATTCAGAAGTCGACCCTGCTCACCAAGTTCTTTCTGTAAGAGACAATCCAGAGTAGGGGAGGCTAAGGCAATGCCCACACAGATTGTGGATTGAGCAAGACAATGGATCCTGCCATGAAGTACTGAAGATGGGACTTGGGGACTTGTTCAGAGGGATCCCGGGGTTTGGCGTTGTAGGGTTGATGAGGCGACATACACCCTAGTGACTAGTTAATATTACCTCCTATCCTCCTAGCTCTTCCCTGTATTTCTTCTGGTGAATATATTTCCCCTACATAATTTTTACTCCCATTCTGGTCACTTCTGTTGTCCCTCCCATTCTCATTGATCATGGATTCAAAATGCCACTTTTTAATCTTCTCATTTCTTTTCACAAGTACCCCATCACTCCTTCCTTCCATATGTGTCACTTTTGGCCCCCTCTCTGAACTTCCTTCCAGAAAAATATTAGTTCATCAGCCTGATAATTCGCTGATACCTTCCAACCAAATTTTTGATCCACTCTTTACTTTCCCTAACCAATCTTCTCTATTTTCTTTTTTCAGATAATTACAGTTTTTATTCTGTAAGATCAATCTGTCTAAGCTCTAAAGCAGTGGTTCCCAACCTTTTCTTCAGGCGACCCCTATCATGCACCTCTAGACATGACCGCGACCCCCTTAGTTTAGTTGTATATTTGTTGTTATAATATAATAACACCATGTTTGATATTTTGAGGTCTTGGCGACCCAAGGAAAAACGCTTGGCAATCCCATTTGGTGTTGCGACCATAGGGTTGGGAAAGGGGGCTCTTAAAGGTTTTGGTGGTTGGCTTATTCTTTGTATATTGGGAAATAAGTTTGCACACATATGATTTGTTTTAATTTTTGCATTTTTTTATTACGTTGAGAATGAGATGTGATGAGATTTTTTTTTTTTTGGGGGGGGGTGCAGTGAGGGTTATAAAAATGATGGGGTGAAGATTAGAACTGTTGTGGTGATGACTGGCCTGGAGGCTCGGATTGATGACTAGAGATGTAGTGTGGGCCAGAGGCTTGACTGTGAAGGCTGGGTAATTACTATAGGAGTGTAACATGTCCAATAAGAGTTAATGTGATGCTGAGAGAAATAAGTTGTGTGGTGTCTGGTCTAGTGAATACTGGAGATGTGGTGTGATAGGACTAAAGTTGTGATCTATGAATCTGAAATGACAAAACTAATATAGGATTATTGCTACAAAACTTTGTTAAATAACTGTAGGTACCCTAAGTTAACTTTTCAAAAACTGTATCCTGATTTAGTTCTTCAGTAAGTCTCAAAAATTACAAATATTTCCTGAGCTTTCCCTTTTTTTCAGGTGGACACAACACATTCTTTGGCTTCCTGAATGCATTTGTCCACACTGTGATGTACCTGTACTATCTGCTGGCAGCCATGGGGCCCAGTGTTAGGCCCTTCCTCTGGTGGAAGAAATATCTCACCACCCTACAGATAACGCAATTCACAGCAGTCTTCTTCCATGCAATGATAGTGAGTTTAATGCCACCCCTGCAAAGTCTAGGTCACTCTCTTTATATTTGTATATGTGCAATTTCCATGTTTGGTGTCATTCCTTTGCTGCAGAATTTCAGAAAGTCAGGCAGGCCCTGAGGGCTACCCATGACTACTCTGGTGCATAAATGAAAGATGCTCTCTTTGTCACACAGCCTCTTGTGGTGGAGTGTAATGTCCCTGGTGCACTGATTGGGTGGATTGGTTGTATTGCAGTCCTCTTCACAGTTCTCTTTGCTGACTTTTACATCAAGGAGTACCGTAAAAAGGGCATCAAACAGGTGAGACTGTATTCATTGAATACATGTTCAGTTACAATGATTTACCTGAAAAATATTTAGCAATAAGTGCAGGCAACAAACCCAACTATCGTTTCCTTCTATGATTTGTATGGGAAACAGGCATACTGTATTATATGTTACAGAAATAGCATGAAAGGCAAAATCCTCCCCAGTGAAGGAAATTAGATGGCAGTAGATTTTCACTCTGCATGCAAGCTTATAATTATATCTGTTGCACCCATCGCTGCATTCATACTTTAACTTTCATATTTTAAATTGTTACTTCCTTCAACACTCACAAACATACACATACTTACAAAGTACAAAAAATAATTAATTTAATAAACCTACAGGCAAAGGTGAAGGCAGATGAAGATTCTACTTTCTCTTCTAACAACCACCATGTCCTGGAACACACCCAACTCACCACCAGCACCATGAACCCCAACAGCACCACTCACAGGGTTGTGTATGCTGCTGCTGCTGCTAACGGTGTCTCCTAGAAATCAAGCCCTTTTCACTCTGAAGGCCTGCGTCTCGAGGCATGATAAGTCACAGATTGATGAAGTCTCCACCAAGAATTCTAGACTTCTAAGTAGTCTACACATATTCTACGATCAATTGTCTACAGATGGTGATAGTGAGGAGCCATGCAAATTTATTGTGTCTTTAATTTATGCATTATCACTTGTATAAGTCTCCCCTTCAATGAACAACAAGCAGGAACAAAAATAATAACGAAGGAAGAGAGTTACAAATTCCCATATCTATTAACTTTCACCATTTGTAGATTACTAATCGCGGATTATGTAAAGACTCAAACTGTAACGTCTATCATGGTCGTGACCTAGGCCTTCCAATCGGCATTGTTGGGGACTCACCAAAGAGAGTATACGATCATTATACTCTCCTTGGAACCAACCCTCGTGTGCGGTATCTGCATAGCAGTGGCAAACTTTCTAATCCCCCTTCAATTTTTCTTTTTTTAAATTTCAATTAAATATACTATACCATAATTTTACATGTAGTACACATTTTTTTGGCTTTGCTTCGCAAAGTCGCTCCTTACTTATTTCTTTACATCGACTATACTTTCATTAGTTTCAATTCACACACTACTGTAATTTAATCCTGACTTTCTTTTCATGAGCACCTCTGTAATCTCTTCCCATTTAGTCTTGTCAGCCTTTCTTTCTGTCTGAAGTTTATAGCCATCTCACTTTTTTATATAGCCCCTACATTCACAGTTTTTTAAAGTTTTTACATAAATTTTGTATGCACACTAACCTTTCTTTACTGTTTATTAGTTATCTCTACATTCTCAATTTCCCCACCATCATTCATTTCTTTTCTTTCTGTTGATAGCCCAGCCAGTTCTCCCCCGGGGTGGTTTAAATCATTTGACTCCCAACATAATCACTGTTGTTATCTGCTGATCATTTATGTTTTGTACATTTCACCTTTCATCCCCACTAACATTCTCATCATCTACAGGGATGATTGTGTGATCAATTTTCTCAGTGTAAATAGAATAAGCCTTTTTTTGATATCATGGTTATGGAAACATTTTGGTTCATATTCATCAGTGTAATTTTATATAGAAAACTTGTATAATAAAAATTATCAATGCATGCACTTTGGTACTTCTTCCTGCATGAATTAAAAGCAATGCAGCGCAGTGCTATGGCACTGGCCACGGCCTAGATACTCATTTCTAGGGGACCCGCAGAGGGCCACTCTCGGGTGGTATGATATGCGGGGATTGCGCGGGGGATTCAAGGGGCCAGGACAGGATTAGGATAAGGGTTAGGATGAGGAAAGGTATTGGGATATGGTAAAGGGCCAGGATTAGGGAGGTAATGATTGATGATCCTATTCCTAAATGTGTCAAGAGTTGGACTATTATCTACATGAGATGGGAGATGATTCCACTCTTGGATGCTGCGGGGAAAGAATGAATATTCGAATATACTAGCATAGTAGTGTGTAAGGGCAACTATCATCTGGGCAACGAACAACTGGGGGACTCCTACTGCTCGTTCACCTGAAGCTGTTCAACGCCGCGAACAACTGCAGAGGTCAACTACAGAGGTGCAGCAAACGACCTGCTACACTTACACTGCTCGTTCACCTGACGCTGTCCAACGCCTCAGTCGACCGAACCACTGAGGCTTCTCAACCCGCTGTGGGAGGCGACTTGGTGGGCGACCAGCACTTTCATCTGCAGACAGCAGCTGGGCCTCGCTCCGAACACTTAATTCTGCTTCGGCTCCAGCTCTGCTCTCACTCGGGTTTCCTCAGAACCGTGGGCTGGTTCTGGGTGCCTCACCTCTCTCCTCTCCACACATTGGACTCCCGTTACTGCCGTGACCATGACGCCCCTTCTCCTCCTGCGCCTCCCTCGTCTACCACGTCTACACCACTTCAAGGATGAAGCTGTGCTGCCTCGTCACTGCCACTCCAAGGACGGAATGCAAGAAGAGGAAGAAGCCGTGCAAAGGATCATTGCTGAGTCCGGCGTGCTGAAGCCTTCGTGTTGGAGACTTCAGTGTTTGTGAGGCTTTAGAGAAACTGTATTAACACAGTAAAAAACATCCCAAATGAACACCACTGAGTGGCAGGATTCAAACCCGGGCCTTCTGACTAGAAGTCAGGGCAGCATACCCATCAGTGGTCTGGTCAGTATGCTGCCCTGACTTCTAGTCAGCAGGCCCGGGTTCGAATCCTGGTACTCAGTGGTGTTCATTTGGGTTGTGAGGCTTGATGTGGGTTTCTTTAATTTATTTAAAGTAAATTGGTGTCTAACCATTTATGTTGTTTGTTATCCCCCTTCTGATTACAGCACCCAACTCTGGAATCTTGACATGCGGTGGCCTCACCAGGATTGGGTCAACTGCTAATCGGAAGGGTTGGCTTGTTAAGTCGCCTTTGCATGCCACTTGCTGTCTGTGGCCCAGAAGTAAGTGTTAATCCTTCACTGTTCTTCTGTGGCTGTTGTATGCCCATGGTGGGATTTGTTGGTGCTGCCATAGCACTTTTTCAGTCCTTGTGCTGCCTTGTTACCCAATCACTTTTTGAGTATTGGGTGTTACTGCACCTCTTATACCTTTTTGCAGGGTTTGGCTAATCTTTTTTCGTTGTTTTCCATATTGTGTTTTGGGTTCTTCACATTTGTTTGGGTTCGTGTCTATTTTATCTTGGTCCTGTTTTATCTGTTGGATTTTCTTTGTCTGGTACTAATTGTTATTTTTCTTTATTGTTCTTTATTGGTGTCATTGTCTGTTTTGTTTATTTTTTGCTTTGCTGTCCATCTTAATCATGTCCAGTTTCCAGGCATTTAGAGCTCAGGCTGTAGCCTTGGAGCTGGAGGGTCAGGAACTCAGCCGCTACGCTGTCCAGCAGCAAGTCATCGAGAGGGCCAAGTGCACGACCGAGAGAGAGGAGAAGCGACTCCTGGCCGAGCGAGAAGAGAAGCGCCTCCTGGCCGAGAGGGAGAAAGAAGGGAAGCACCTCCTGGCTGAGAGGGAGAAAGAAGAGAAGTGCCTCCTGACTGAGAGGGAGAAAGAAGAGAAGCACCTCGAGGGAGAAAGAAGAGAAGCACCTCCTGTCCAAGAGGGAGAAAGAAGAGAAGCACCTCCTGGCTGAGAGGGAGAAAGAAGAGCAGGCTGCCAAGAGGGAGAAAGAAGAGCAGGCTGCCAAGAGGGAGAAAGAAGAGCAGGCTGCCAAGAGGGAGAAAGAAGAGCAGGCTGCCAAGAGGGAGAAAGAAGAGCAGGCTGCCAAGAGGGAGAAAGTAGAGCGGGCTGCCGAGAAGGAGAAAGTAGAGCGGGCTGCCGAGAGGGAGAAAGAAGAGCGGGCTGCCGAGAGGGAGTTCCAACTCGCCAAGATTCAAGAGGAAAAAGAGATATAACTCGCCCGTGTCGTCGCCCAGGGGAAAACGGCTTCTCCTTCCTGCGAGAACGTGCGAGGACCGAAATTGCCCACCTACCAAGAGGGAGAGGACATCAACAACTACCTCGTCCGCTTTGAAAGGGTGGCTGAACTTCTGCGGATCGACAAGGACAGCTACGCCGCAAGGTTGGGTTGTCTCCTCACGGGTAAGGCCACTGAACTGTATACTTCTCTGTCAGCTGACATAACCGAAGATTATGCTCTCTTGAAGAAAGCTCTCCTCACTGGGTTCAGTAAGATGGCGGACAACTACCGTCAAGACTTCCATCACGCCCGGATTAGAGTTGGGAAGAGCTACCAGCAGTTCTTCATCCACCTGACCCAGTTGTTCCAGGCGTGGTTGGAGGCCTATGACGTCCTCTGCACTTTTGAAGCGCTCCGGGAGTTTATGCTCCTGGACCAGTTTCTAACTAATCTTACCCCAGACTTGAGGATCTTCATCAAGGAGCGCCGGCCAAAAGATCTTCCCGACGCAGTGAGACTTGCAGACAATTGGTCGTCTGCCTGCAACGCCTACCCTAAGGCTTCCTCTCCTAGTTCCCGAGACCCCTCTAAGGCTGCTTCGCCCACAAAATCTTCAGAGCCCTCTCAAGGAACCACCACCAAGACCTCTGCCCAGCCTAGCACAGCAACCGTGAAGTGTCACCAATGCGGGGAGGAAGGCCATGTATGTCCACGCTGCCCAAAGAATACCCGCGCCTTCAAAGATGTCGAACCTGCTAAACCATCATATCAGGTAGGCTTTTGCCTAAGGGACAAAAGTGTCCCAAAGTTTTCCATTTGGGGCACTGTTAATGGATCTTGGAATTCCAACATCATCAGGGATACTGGCTGTTCCTGTGTAATTGTCTCTGAAGACTTACTACCTGATGTAGATGTTGAGAGTTGTCCAAAGGCCTCACTTGCTGACTACCTAGGATGGGTGGACAAGTTTCCCATGGTGAGGTGCCACTTTAGCTGTCCCTACTTCACCGGTTGCACTGAGGTGGTACGAGCTCCTATCAAGTTTGTTGGGGCCCTCATCGGAAATGTCCCTGGGGTAAGGAATCCCCATGACCCTGACTCTTCTCAATCTCCATCTAATTCTTCCAGTTCATCCTCATCTTCAAAGTTGCAGCGAGGGATTTCTACTCCTTGTGTTCTGACGTCCCCTGCAGCCATCCGGGTACACGCAGCTACCACCTGTGCTGGTAGGTTGAAGAGGCTTCATCCGCTTGTCCTTCCGGAACCTCTACCTCCTTCAGTAACCCCTCAAGACTTCGCCCAGCTTCAAGCCTCATGTGCCTCCTTAGCAGCGATACGTCAGAAAGCAGCTTCTGGACAAGTCGACAGAGCCAGGAACGAGTCATCCTTCAAGTACCTGTACCTCCACAGGCTACTCTACAAGAAGTGCCTCACCTCCCAGCTTTCCAACAAGGTAGGCCAACATTGCCTAATTGTGCCAAGTGTTTCCTGCCAGATCATCCTCTCTGCGGCCCATGAGAGTCCCTTGGCCAGACATTTCTCTCATCGTAAGATGGAGATAAAGATCTTTGAACATTTCTTCTGGCCAGGTATAGGAGCAGACATCCGTGCTTACTGTCGTTCCTGTGATAAGTGCCAACAGATGTCGGGGAGAGGTCGTGTACGTCCTGTCTCCCTCCAACCCTTACCTGTCGTTACAGAACCACTTCCCCAAGTCGCCATCGACCTCGTTGGACCCTTGTCTCCACCAGCTATGGAAGGACCTCTTCTCAGCCCCGTTCCCGTAGTGGAGGAGCCATCACCTGACGGCAGCTCCACTGAACTTCCCATCGATGAACCACTTATGGACTACCGGGATGTACTCTCCACCCCGTCTAGCACTGTACGTCAATGATTCAGCAGGTCAGCAGGACATCATCCGGGTGTTGAGATGGGCCTGGGGTCTACCGGCCTACAGGTACCGGGTCGTCCATATGGCAGGGAAGGATAATGTGGGGCCAGATTTATTGAGTAGACATCATCATCATCATCATTTCATCGACGCCTGCACCTAGGAGCTCCCACCAGGGGATGGCCACGGCAGAAGAGCTTCCATCTTTCTCTATCCAGACATTCCCTCCTTGCCTGCTCAAAGTTTTTCAAAGATCTTTCCCCCCTCTCCCTAACGTACTCTTGCACCCAATCCCTCCATTTCACTGGAGGTCGTCCTCTAGCATTCCCTCCTTCTATCTCACTCACATACACCTTTCTGGTCATCTTACTCCTCCATTCGCTCCATGTGGCCAAACCACTTTAAAGTCTGTCGCTTCACTTCTTCCACCACTCCACACTTCTTCCCTTCACCCCCGTGACACATTCCAAAACGCTCGTAAACACTTTCATTACTCATTCCATTCATTCTACTCACACCACAAGCACTCCTCAAATACCTTATTTCCACTGCCTGCACTCAGACCTCCGACTTTCATTCCAGGCCCACGTTTCACTTGCATATGTGAGGGTTGGTGCTATTATTGTATTTCTCAAATCCCTCTTTACCTCCATGCTCACACTTCTGCCATTCATGATTCGTCCCAAAGACCCTACCACCCTTCCTCCTTGCAATGCCCTTTCTCTTATCTCTCCCTCCGTACCACTATGCTTACACATAACTGATCCAAGGTACTTAAACTCATTGACCTCCTCCATTTCTTCACCATTCGAAATTATTTTGCATTCTTTTTCACATTTAATTCCCACTCTATATGGGCATACAAAATCTACAACCTCACTTCTACTTTGCTCACAAACCATCATTTTACTTTTGTTGACATTTACTTTCAGCTTTCTCCTTTTACAGACACTATCAAAAACACTGACCAAATTTTGTTGTTCACTTTCATTTTCTGCAATGAGCACCGTGTCATCAGCAAACAGTATCGAATTCAGTACCCACTTCCTTCCCTCATCGAACAGTCTTACTCCAACTTCTCCAACTTTGCCCTTAATTTCTCTAATAACTTCCTGCATAAGTCACTCCTCCTGTGTCTCCTCGCCCATTTCCCCCGTTTTAGTTTATTGGCTTATGTTCTTTTTCTTTTCCACTTGGTAGTAGTTTGTTGAATCTACCTGGAGTAGATTCTTGTATGGGGGCCTGTGTGAGGGCAACTACCATATGGGCGACGAATGACCAGGGGACTCCTACTGCTCGTTCGTCTGAAGCCGTTCGACGCCACGAACAACGACAGAAGCGCAGCGAATGACCTGCTACACTTCCGCCGCTCGTTCGCCTGATGCCGTTCGACGCCTCAGTCGACCGAACCACCGAGGCTTCTCAACCCGCTGTGGGAGGCGACTTGGTGGGCGGCCAGCACCTTCATCTGCAGACAGCAGCTGGGCCTCGCTCTGAACACTTGATTCTGCTCTGGCTCCAGCTCTTCTCTCATTCAGGTTTCCTCAGAACCGTGGGCTGGTTCTGGGTGCCTCACCTCTCCCCTCTCCCCTCTCCACACATTGGACTCCCGTTACTGCAGTGACCCTGATGCCCCTGCACCTCCCTCGTCTACCACGTCTACACCACTTCAAGGATGAAGCTGTGCTGCCTCATCACTGCCACTCCAAGGACGGGACGTGAGAAGAGGAAGAAGCCGTGCAAAGGATCATTGCTGAGTCCAGCATGCTGAAGCCTTCGTGTTGGAGACTTCAGTGTTTGTGAGGCTTGTTGTGGGTTTCTTTACTTTATTTAAAGTAAATTGGTGTCTAACCATTTATGTTGTTCGTTATCCCCCTTCCGATTACAGCACCCAACTCTGGGACCTTGACATGGTGTTAGTCTGGTAAGTGTGGTATTTAAGGTTGTGGCTGCCTCTAGTGGATCGTGTAGTTGTCGGGTGTAAATAAGTGTCTTTGTTTATGTCTACTAAATTGTTTGTGATTTTATATAGCATTTGTTGTCTGTGTATTTGTCTTCGTGTTGCTAATGGGTCTAGTTTTATGTCTTGTTTAAGCAAAGTGACTGATGTAGTGTGTCTGTAATCATGTCTGGCCCATTTTGCAGCTTTGTTTTGTATGGCCTCTAATTTATTTATGTTATTGTTAGTGTGTGGGTCCCAGACGGTGTCACAATATTCTATGTGTGGCCGAACGAGTGTTTTGTATGCAAGAATTTTGATGCTTCTGTTACACCTGCTAAGGTCCTACACAGGAACCCCAGGGCTCTGTGAGCTTTGGCCCTGATGCTGCTCACATGTGTGTTCCATCGCATGTCTGCTGAGATGTGTATGCCCAGGTATTTGTGTGAAGAGACAGTCTTTGGGTTTGTGTCATGGAGTTTGTAAATGAAGGGAATAGGTTTGTTGGTACAAGTGAAACGAATGTGATGGGATTTTTCTGGTCTAAACGTCATCTGCCACTTGGCTTACCAGTCTTCAAGTGCAGCTAAATCCTCCTATAGTCGAAGACAGTCATTCCTATCTAAAATGGGTCCATAAACTAAGCTGTCATATGCAAAAAGTCTAGTAGCAGAGGTAAGTGATAGTGGGAGATCATTAATGTTAGAAAGGAAAAGAAGGGGGCTCAAGATGGTGCCTTGAAGTACCCCAGAAGTTACAGGAACAAATGAGGATTGACTACCATCAAGAACAACTCTGCTTGCGGGTAGTCAAAAACGTGGTAATCCAGTTAAAAAGTTGTCCTCGTATGCCATAATTCTAATTTAGCTAAGTCTTTGGTGGGGAACTTTGTCGAAAGCTTTGGCAAAGTCAAGTATTATGGAATCAACTAGTCTAATATTGGGGTTGTTAAGGGACTGCAAAATATAGTGTGTGGTCATAAGTAATTGAGTCTCGCACGAACGTTTGGGGCTTTGGGCCGAAAGCCGTGCTGAGTGTCAGTGCAGTATGTTTTGCCTATCAAAGTGGTCCATTATATGTCTATGAATTATATATTCCAAAAAATTTCAGGGAACTGAGGTTAGCGAAATAGGTCTAAATTAGCGGGGAGAGTTCTGTCTCCAGATTTAAAAATTGGTGTCACATTTGCCAAAAGTCAGTCCCGAGGGAGTTCTCCGGTTTGTAATGTCAGTGAGAATATAACCTGCAAGATAGGTGCAAGAATGCAAGCATTAGCTTTTAATATCCTGCAGGGTATATTATCTGGTCCAGTCGCTTCGTCAGTGTCGCCCTCAGATAATAGTTTCTCAATTCCTTGGGTGTTTAAATAGAGGGGAGGAATTGTTGGGTGTGGTGATGTTGGTATGTCTGGCAAGTTTGCATGTTCTTGTGTAAAAACAGATTGGAATTGTTTGTTAAGTGTGTCAGCTTTATCTTATGGGTGTGTGGCCAAGGAACCGTTGTTTAGTAGTATTGTAATCAACTGTGAAAGACTGCAGGAATGGCCAAACTTTAATCATGTAGTATGTAAACAATTAATATAAGTTGACTTCCTCTGAGCATTTGTTTATCAAAAGGCTCTATAATTATAAACGAGATCAACCATAGAAATCAGGGTCAAATGTAAAGCAACCTGAATAACGTACTGCTAAAGTTACATATTATTTGTTTTATGGGCAGTTTGGACACTAAGCTCATGGTCAGAGGAGGACAAGGAGCTATGTCAGGAGTCTCCCTGAGGATGTCGAGGGCTATTTCAATGCAAATGGCTGCTTACCGAACCCGAAGAAGCTCCGCTCCAAGCCTTTCCCTCGGGTGTGCGCAATCCGAACAGCAGATGATTGCCGCGTTTCAGACTTGAATGGTCATAGGGCTCGTTGAGCAGTTTTACATAGCGGACCTTCCAAGCGGGCAGCTTCCACTTGCTGGGTTGCCAATGGCGGATACCGATCCACCGACTATCGAAAGTTCAACGTCTCTTGACATGTTCTGAGAGACTGGTAAGCTTGACGGGTGGAAAGGCAGCTTTTATTTGTAAAATCAGTACGAAGCTGCTCCAAGCTAGAGGTGAGGCCGTGATCCGTGGGTTGCATGCAGTCTTAATTGACTGCCATATGGTATGGCAATTATATCTAATACCACCCCTCCAGACTGGATAATGGGGTTGGATGTTCCTGTCTGGAGAGGGAAAAGTGACTTTTCAGGACTGCATTAATTACCGCGGTATTACACTGCACAGTGTGCCAATCGGCAATAGACCGTATCCTGCTGGTGATTCGCGCACTGGTGGAGCGCCGACTTGAATTTCGACAGGGGATGCTTGCAGTCCACGTCGATCTCAAGAAAACATTCCTTTCAGTGCATCGCGAGGCTCTCTGGGATCTGCAATTTAACGGGATTCCTGCAAGGACCGTTGGTCAATGGACCGTATTGACTATACAGGCAGCGCCACACGTAGCCACTCAGTGAACTGTCAAAGCAGTACTTTCCATAGAACTCAAGTTATGTACTAGAGTGCGTCTGAGGCTGCCTCCAGGATACAAGGCCTTGGTACCGCCATCGCTCCAAGCCAACGACTGCACACACTTTACTCCTACCCGATTTCCTGACTCTTCTATTTGACATGGAGAAAAACTGAAATCGGGTAGGAGTGAAGTGTGTGCAATCATCGGCTTGGGGCGACGGCGGCATCATGGCCGTGTATCCCTGAGACAGCTTCAGTCGCACTCTAGTCTATAACTTGAACTCTATGGAAAACTCAGCTTGGAGTACAGTTGAGTGGCCACATGTGGCGCTGCTTGTATAGCCAATACGGTCCATTGGCTGGTCTTACTGTGAGACTGAGCTAGAGTGCTGTGGAGTGTAGTATTTATTATTATTTTTTTTACAGTAAAGGAAGCAGCTCAAGTGCCCCAAAAAAGTAATATTGAGAAAAAAAGCCCACTAAACTACTGTCCCTAAAAGAAAAGAGTTCAAGGAGTGCCCAAAGGAGAGGTCAATTTCGTGAGGAGAGGTGTCTTATAGCGTCTTCCATTTAGCGTAACCTGTTTTTGGGTCGTGATCTGTAGAGTCCCTTACAGAGTCCCGACTATCTAAGATTTGGACGCCATTATTGGGCTTGTTTTCGCCGTGCTTTTCAAACGCTAGCACACGCTCTCGTGGTGAAAACAGGACCAATAATGGCGTCCAAATCTTAGGTTGTCGGGACTCTATCTATCAAGGGACTCTACAGATCACGACCCAGAAACGGGTTACGCTAAATGGAAGAGGCTATTAATTGATACTCTCATCTTGTAAGAGTTCAAGTCGTAGGAACGAGGATATACGGACGAAGGAAGATTGTTCCAGAGTTTACCAGTGAAAGGGATGAAAGAATGAAGATGCTGGTTAACTTTTACAGGGATGAGCTAGAGTAGAAAGTCGAGTGCAGCAGGGCCGGGGGAGGGGGGAGGCATGCAGTTAGCAAGTTCAGAAAAGCAGTCAGCATGAAAATATCGATTGAAGATAGAGAGGCAACATGGCGGCGGAATTTAAGAGGTAGAAACGTACTGTCAGTAACAGGAGGGGGAGTTGAGGAGACGAAGAGCTGTCTGAGCGGGCTGTGTGTGTGAAGCCCCCACACACGAGATGCATAAGGGACGTGTCCAGATTTTTTTCCCGTTTTCTTTCCCTATCACTTTTCAACACATGCATGGACTAAGTATTGGGGAGGCTTGTCGATCAAAGGAATTGTGGAACATCTGTTGATATTGGGTAAGAGTGTAACATTTCAGTGAACTAAAAACCTGAAAATTCCGCCTATATGTATACTCTATTCTTCATCAACCCAGCTGGCAGGCCAGTGTCTTTCGGAGGCCACGCCCGTACCCACAATGTTACCCCTACGTCTTACAGGGTAAATTTTTAGTATATCATTTAATGGAATTAACACGTAATAATGCTAATATTTTCAAAAGTGTATAAAGATGTACTGTTATATCAACCAAATAATTATTTTTTTTATATGATTTGCTATGTTCTGAACTGAGTGAAACCCATTCTTTAGTGTTAGCATTAAGAGTTACGTACTTTCCTCTCTCCATTATTATTTTTTTCGGTGACGCGACGGTCAGTGCAGTAGTCACGGAGCAAATATCCCGCCTTTGTTCCCTGACAAGTAACTATGATAACTATTCAAGGTGACTGTTACACAATGATAGAGAAAATACAAGAGGCCAATAATTTGTTTAGCTAGTACTACATGGCAGCTTCTGAGACTGGGTTATTCATCAGTTTCCTTCCAATCCATGAGTAGCTACATCTAACCTCCTTATACAGCTTTAACTTCTGTTTGTCTCAACCACAAGTTTAATCAATTTGTTCCACTCATCCGCCATCCTATTCGTGAACTAATTTTTGTATGTTTCCTTTCTGAATCTGAATTTATCCAATATATATCTGTCACTGCGTAGCCTTGTTTTATATCAGTTTTCCATATAAATTCTTCATTTAAATTGCCTTTATTAATTTCCTTAAACCTTAGAATTTTCAATCGTCACATCGCCGGCCGTCTACATCTTTCCATTTTTTTCTTTTCTCTGCGGCAAATTTATAAGTCTTTGGATTTTTTAGTCGTTCTTCTCTGTACTGCCTCGAGGGAATCTTATCCTTCCTATAATAAGGGCACCAAAACTTAGCAGCATAATCCAGGTGAGGCCTAACTAGTGCCAGAAACACTTTATGAATAGCTTTTGCGCTCAGGTTGCTCACGCTTATATACATAAAACCCAAGACTATTTGCACGGGTTCTGACGGTAATAAAGAGATTTTTGGGTTTGTCAAAGCTCACACGCCCACCGTTCGAATTCCTTTCCGTTCCAGGAGGGTCAAGAACTGCTATAATTAATGTATGGTTACTTGGGGGTTAATTTTTCCCCAACTTAGGATGTTGCATTTGTCTATGTTGAGCTGCATGCCCAGTTTGATTTATCCTCATTTATACCTGAACTCTTGGTGAGGAACTATGTCGAATGTTTTACTAAAATCAAGATAAATAATATAATTTTCGATTTTAGTAATCAGCGGTGCACCCTCCAGAAAGAAGCAAAACCTAGAAGTACTCAACAACATACGATAATAAACGGTGTGCGCGTGCGCGAGCGAGCGAGCGAGCGAGAGAGAGAGAGAGAGAGAGTACTGACAAAAGATAAAGGAAGTAGAGAGAGGTACAGGGAAAGAAAGAAAGGGTCGAGGGAGAGTAGAAATGGAAGGATGAATAGTAGTCCAATCAAATTATGCCAAATAATCATCGAATCCTAAAAAAATTGCAAAAGAAATGGTTTCACTTGCATGTTGTTAAAACACACACCGCCAATACCAGAAAAAAAAAATACACCGAATTATACCATGGGAAAATACCTCAAAATTGCATTTTTAGCTCCGCCATTAAGGCAAAACACATTTATAGCTGTAACTTAATTATTAGTCATCCAGATCAATTCATTCAAGTTTCTAACCCTATGTTTTGAAGGTCAAGGAACATTTTTGGGCTATGAAAATTGTTTGTAGACCACTCTTTATATGGCAAATATGTAAATTAAGACATGTGATTGTGTTAAAAAGGATTTTCTTCGTAGATTTGTATTAATAACTGAATATTACCCGTCCATATTATTCTAAGTTCCTATTCCGTTGCTACAACATGCTTTCTTATCTTTTCAGGTCTGATAGTCCCAATGATGGATGAAGTAAACTGCATGATTTGCATGGAACCCCTCACAGATGAGAGGCCATTTAATATTCTTGGTCAGAAGGGATGTGATAGACTCCATCAAGCCAGTAAGGAACGTGGAGATAGCATTCAGTGTTTTCCTGGCCAGGCTGGCCAACATGTTCATGAGGCTTGTCGAGTGGCTTACACAAGTGCACGGCGTATAAGCCAGGATAAAAAGAGAGCCCAAGTGACTGCCACTGAACCTGAAACAAGTGTTCTGCGATCAGAAGTGCCACAATTTGACTTTAGGAAATATTTCCTTTTTGTGGACAGATAACAAAGTACGATGGAAAAAAAAAAAGAGGGCAGGACGTTTTCCCAGTGCGCACCATGGACTTTCAAGCCACAGTTGCAGAAAAATGTGATGAACGGAAAGATAGATGGTCAGAAACAGTGGCTGGTAGAATAGCATTTGTGAATGACCTGCCTGCAGCAGATACCATCTATCATCAGACATGCAATGTCAATTTTAGAACTGGAAAGCAGATCCCTATGAAATACAGAGGGGAAAACACTCAGAGAAAGCAAGTGAAACATGGGAGACCTGCGAACTCACTGAAACATGAAGCCCTTCTTAATTAAAGCTGCTCAGTTTCTGGAGGAAAATGGATGAGCAATTGACATTGGGGGATCTTGCTGACAATATGCAGGAATATCTTCATGGTACAGGAGTTGAGCCGTATAGCAACAGACAAATAAAGACAAAGCTCCTTGAAATCTTTGGTGACTCACTCGTCATTACTGAGTTGAACGGCAAACTCTGTGTGTTTTACAAAGACCCTAAAAAGAACAACTCCTATGATGAAAAAATGCGAATTGTGGAAACAGCTGCCAACCTGATAAAGACTGACTGTCACTGACATTAGACCAAGTGATGCATATAGTGAATTCTACCCAAGTCGAGATAAGATGTCTGCAGCACGTGAGGGAATCAATTTCCTGCCACGGTCACTTCAGAGTTTCCTGCGAGTGTTGTTTTTTGGAAAAGACATCGATGTTAAACTGTCACCCGGCAAACCATAGGAATAAACCATTATTCAATGTGTGACAGCGACCAAAACCAGCCTCTAGGGCTGGGGTGGTGAATACACCACCAATTCGGATCACGATTTTTTATTGACTCGCTTCATAAACATGGATTTTCCTGTTGGAATAAAAAGTCTACAAATTAAAACCCTCTTTTTTCAGTTGAGTCTTCCCAGCCATACTAGCATTTCTTTTAAATTCCTCAGATAATTTTCCCCTCTCTGCAGAGGAAAATAGAATTGGGTTATATATATATATATATATATATATATATATATATATATATATATATATATATATATATATATATATATATATATATATATATATATATATATATATATATATATATATATATATATATATATATATATATATATATATATATATATATATATATATATATATATATATATATATATATATATATATATATATATATATATATATATATATATATATATATATATATATATATATATATATATATATATATATACGGGTGGGGGCCCCGCTATTCCTTGACCTTGCTCATAATGATAGCCAGGAGGTTCTTCTGGATGGATGAAGTCCAAGGTTATCTACTCTCCAGAGTTTCTTCACCTTCCACAATATGCTTGTTGGTGCTGCGGATCTATGCCTCGCATGCAAATTTTTATAAGAGATAGTCAGCCGAGGCTTACCTACCATAAACATAAATGAAACTCAAAGTCGGGCAAACTTTTCAGAACGAGAGCCAGATAAGACTTGGGAGCAACCTGCGAGCCGGAGACAAACAAAATCTCAGATATGACTATATACAAGAATTTTATCGAAAAACATTCAGATCAAATATAGGAAAATGTACAAATAACTTCCAATGGTATCCTCTATTCCAATATTATTTCAGTCAATCTTCATGTTTTGTGATATTCATCAAAATATGAGTGCTAAGGGAGAGGAACTTACTGATTTTACTGAGAGCATGCACCTGCGGACCGGATCTAGCTCGCAGGCCAGATCTTGCTCGCCCTTGAAGTAACCTTTATCCGGATCCTGTCAGTCCCAAAGAACGCCATGCTTTATCTTATGAGTAATGGCGTAAAGTAACCATCGTAACCATCCCCTCATATTTTTCTTCTTGTACTGCTTCCTAATGGTTTTCTAAAATGTATCGAAAGAGCATATATTGTTTTGATTTACGGCGTTCTATGAAGTAAGTCACCATTTTGGCAATGTTCCTACTGACATACATTGCCCTCGCAGCCTCATCTCAACGACCAGCAACAGCCACGCCGCCCTATTTTCCTTAAAGCAACTAAAATAATATTAAAAAAAGCGGATGACCGTTGTTTTATCCCGTCTGGTTCTCTGGATACATATTCAGTTATTTCTTTTAAAATACGCACTCTTCCGTCTCATTTTCTCGTCCTTTCCTCCCACACATGTACTCTCCCGTCACCTACCCTCCCACACATGTACTCTCCCGTCACCTTTCCTCCTACACATGTACTCTCCCGTCACCTTTCCTCCCACACATGTACTCTCCCGTCACCTTTCCTCCCACACATGTACTCTCCCGTCACCTACCCTCCCACACATGTACTCTCCCGTCACCTTTCCTCCCACACATGTACTCTCCCGTCACCTTTCCTCCCACACATGTACTCTCCCGTCACCTTTCCTCCCACACATGTACTCTCCCGTCACCTTTCCTCCCACACATGTACTCTCCCGTCACCTACCCTCCCACACATGTACTCTCCAGTCACCTTTCCTCCCACACATGTACTCTCCCGTCACCTTTCCTCCCACACATGTACTCTCCCGTCACCTATCCTCCCACACATGTACTCTCCCGTCACCTTTCCTCCCACACATGCACTCTCCCGTCACCTTTCCTCCCACACATGTACTCTCCCGTCACCTTTCCTCCCACACATGTACTCTCCAGTCACCTTTCCTCCCACACATGTACTCTCCCGTCACCTTTCCTCCCACACATGTACTCTCCCGTCACCTTTCCTCCCACACATGTACTCTCCCGTCACCTTTCCTCCCACACATGCACTCTCCCGTCACCTTTCCTCCCACACATGTACTCTCCCGTCACCTTTCCTCCCACACATGTACTCTCCCGTCACCTACCCTCCCACACATGTACTCTCCCGTCACCTTTCCTCCCACACATGTACTCTCCCGTCACCTATCCTCACACATGTACTCTCCCGTCACCTTTCCTCCCACACATGCACTCTCCCGTCACCTTTCCTCCCACACATGTACTCTCCCGTCACCTACCCTCCCACACATGTACTCTCCCGTCACCTTTCCTCCCACACATGTACTCTCCCGTCACCTTTCCTCCCACACATGTACTCTCCCGTCACCTTTCCTCCCACACATGTACTCTCCCGTCACCTTTCCTCCCACACATGTACTCTCCCGTCACCTTTCCTCCCACACATGCACTCTCCCGTCACCTTTCCTCCCACACATGTACTCTCCCGTCACCTATCCTCCCACACATGTACTCTCCTGTCACCTTTCCCCACACATGTACTCTCCCGTCATCTATCCTCCCACACATGTACTCTCCCGTCACCTTTCCTCCCACACATGCACTCTCCCGTCACCTTTCCTCCCACACATGTACTCTCCCGTCACCTTTCCTCCCACACATGTACTCTCCCGTCACCTACCCTCCCACACATGTACTCTCCAGTCACCTTTCCTCCCACACATGTACTCTCCCGTCACCTTTCCTCTCACACATGTACTCTCCCGTCACCTTTCCTCCCACACATGCACTCTCCCGTCACCTTTCCTCCCACACATGTACTCTCCCGTCACCTACCCTCCCACACATGTACTCTCCCGTCACCTTTCCTCCCACACATGTACTCTCCCGTCACCTTTCCTCCCACACATGTACTCTCCCGTCACCTTTCCTCCCACACATGTACTCTCCCGTCACCTTTCCTCCCACACATTTACACTCTCCCACCTTTTCTCCCACACATTGACTCTCCCGTCACCTTTCCTCCCACACATGTACTCTCCCGTCACCTTTCCTCCCACACATGTACTCTCCCGTCACCTTTCCTCCCACACATGCACTCTCCCGTCACCTTTCCTCCCACACATGCACTCTCCCGTCACCTTTCCTCCCACACATGCACTCTCCCGTCACCTTTCCTCCCACACATGCACTCTCCCGTCACCTTTCCTCCCACACATGCACTCTCCTGTCACCTTTCCTCCCACATGCACTCTCCCGTCACCTGTCCTCCCACACATGCACTCTCCCGTCACCTGTCCTCCCACACATGTACTCTCCCGTCACCTTTCCTCCCACACATGTACTCTCCCGTCACCTTTCCTCCCACACATGTACTCTCCCGTCACCTTTCCTCCCACACATGCACTCTCCCGTCACCTTTCCTCCCACACATGTACTCTCCCGTCACCTTTCCTCCCACATGTACTCTCCCTTCACCTTTCATCCCACACATGCTCTCTCCCGTCACCTTTCCTCCCACACATGCACTCTCCCGTCACCTTTCCTCCCACACATGCACTCTCCCGTCACCTTTCCTCCCACACATGTACTCTCCCGTCACCTTTCCTCCCACACATGCACTCTCCCGTCACCTTTCCTCCCACATGCCCACATGCTGTCCAGAAGACCACCTATCAACCCGGACTCTAGATTCTAGGATTAAAGATGAGCTCCGGGAGGGCAGCATGAGCCAATGCAAGATGACCCCACTATAAACACTCGCCTGTGCCAGAACGGGCTGGGCCGACCATCAGGACCCACCGGGAAGAAGCCTTGGACCGACCATCAGGATCCACCGGGAAGAAGCCTACCGGCGCAATAGGCCAAGACGTAAAAGAAAAAAACAAAAAAAACATGCACTCTCCCGTCACCTATGCTCCTCTCTCCTCCTACCTATGTAGTTTTCCGTCTCCTTTCCTTCTCTGCTTTTGAACATGCACTTTACCTTCTCTTTTCCGATACACTTTTCCGTTTCTTTTCCTCCTCCTCTCTATTCCCACACAAGCACTCTCCCGTCTCCTTTCCTCTTCTCTTCCCCCACACAAGTACTCTCCCGTCTCCTTTCCTCTTCTCTTCCTCCACACAAGCACTCTTCCGTCTCCTTTCCTCTTCTCTTCCCCCACACATGCACTCTCCCGTCTCCTTTCCTCTTCTCTTCCCCACACAAGCACTCTCCCGTCTCCTTTCCTCTTCTCTTCCCCCACACAAGCACTCTCCCGTCTCCTTTCCTCTTCTCTTCCCCACACAAGCACTCTCCCGTCTCCTTTCCTCTTCTCTTCCCCACACAAGCACTCTCCCGTCTCCTTTCCTCTTCTCTTCCCCCACACAGGCACTCTTCCGTCTCCTTTCCTCTTCTCTTCCCCACACAAGCACTCTCCCGTCTCCTTTCCTCTTCTCTTCCCCCACACAAGCACTCTCCCGTCTCCTTTCCTCTTCTCTTCCCCCACACAAGCACTCTCCCGTCTCCTTTCCTCTTCTCTTCCCTCACACAAGCACTCTTCCGTCTCCTTTCCTCTTCTCTTCCCCCACACATGCACTCTCCCGTCTCCTTTCCTCTTCTCTTCCCCCACACAAGCACTCTCCCGTCTCCTTTCCTCTTCTCTTCCCCCACACATGCACTCTCCCGTCTCCTTTCCTCTTCTCTTCCCCCACACATGCACTCTCCCGTCTCCTTTCCTCTTCTCTTCCCCCACACATGCACTCTCCCGTCTCCTTTCCTCTTCTCTTCCCCCACACATGCACTCTCCCGTCTCCTTTCCTCTTCCCCCACACATGCACTCTCCCGTCTCCTTTCCTCTTCTCTTCCCCCACACATGTATTCTCCCGTCTCCTTTCCTCCTCCTCTCTCCTCATACGCAATATATATTTTTTCCTACCCTCTTTCTTTCTCCTAGTACGTAGTCTTCTTTTTCCTATCCTCTTATTCTCTCTTACGTAGTTTTCCGTCTCCTTTCCTCCTTCTCTCTTTTCCTACTTAGTCTTCCGTCTCCTTTCCTCCTCCTCACTCCTCCCATGCACAAATGCACTCTCCATCTCCTTTCCTTCTCCTCTCTCCTCCCACACATGCACTCTCCCGTCTCCTTTCCACCTCTTCCCTTCTCCCACGCGTGCAGTTTCCCGTCTTCTTTCCACTTTCTCCCCTTCCACATACACAGTTTTTCTTCTTTCCATATCCTCCTCTTCGAAAGATCAATTTTCCTTCCGCCTTGTTTCCATATTCCGACAGATTCACTTTCCCTCCTCATGTATCTCCCACTCCTCTTACATTTAAACTTTTCTGCTCGCTTCCTTTTCCTGGTCTCCCAAGCTTGCGGTCCCTTTACGAGTAAGGTAACGAGTGCAATTCAATGAGAACGTTAGTTTCTCTCTCTGATGTAAGACTAGCTGAATGAGTGACGGATTGCTTTCTCTTTTAGCCACCATCCTCCTGTCATGATAATGAGGGATATTTTCATGATCACCCTTTGTAATTCTGCTGAAATCAAGAATGTAAAAATGAATAATGATAATAATAAGAAAAGAAAACGTGAAAATGAAGAGGAAGTAGAAGAAAAAGAAGAAGAAAAGAAGAAGAAGAAGACGAAGAAGAAGAAGAAAAAAAATTATGCAGAAATGGAAAAAAAGATGAAAAAGAAGAAAAAGAAGAAAAAAAAAGATGAAGACGTAGAAGAGGGAAAATAAGAATGTGTGTGTGTGTGTGTGTGTGTGTGTGTGTGTGTGTGTGTGTGTGTGTGTGTGTGTGTAATAATAACAGGTTTATTTATGTAATGTATGAAAATCCTGGAGGGTGGCGGCTGAGGGTAGTGGTTAGAATTGGGGTGGAGTTGGGGGGGTGCTAGTGGAAGGTGCTTGTGAGAGGTGGTGGAGGGCTGGTGGTGGTGATGGTGGTGGTGGAGCCGGGAAAGACCCAACGAAGTATATAATTGCTATCTTTTTTTTATTTTATTCCTTTTGTTGCTGGGTGTTTTTTCCTTCTCCCATTTTCGTTTCTTACACACACCTTGAGTTGAGTTTGATTTTGATTTTGCTTGTGTTTCTTTTTATTATATATTTTTTTACTTCATACTGGTCACGGTCCGTCTTTCTCAGGCAACATTTTTTCTCCTCACTCATGTGTTTTCTTGCGTGTGTTAACGAGCTACGGTATGCAAAGATGTTTTGGTGTTATGGAGATTACACACACACACACACACGCTCTCTCTCTCTCTCTCTCTCTCTCTCTCTCTCGCGAAGTGCCATGATTAGCTCACTCAACAACAACGGGGATAAGTTGGATAAGTTCCAGTTCAGGAGTGGAATAAACAAGAATTTTTTTTTTCAGTAAAGGAAGCAACCCAAGGGCAAAACGAATGAAAACTAATAAATCCGCTAAGCACTGCTCTTACAAAAGAAAGCAGAGAAGAGTGACTAGAAGAAAGGTCATTTTTGGGTGGAGAGTGTCTCGATACTACTCTCCTGAAAGAGATCAAGTCGTCGGCAGGAGGAAATGACGAAAGAAGGCTGTTCCAGAATTTACCAGTTAAAGGTATCAAAGAATGAACATGTTAGCCAACTCTTGCATAAGGGATTTGGACAGAATAGGGATGATCTAAAGGAGAAAGTCGAGTGTAGTGGGGCCGCAGGAGGGGGGGAGGAATGCAGTTAGCAAGTTCAGAAGAGCAGTCAGCATGAAAATATCGAGAGAAGAAAGAAAGAGAGGCAACACTGCTGTGGAATTTAAGAGATAGAAGACTGTCAGTAAGAGGAGGAGAGCTGATGAGACGAAGAGCCTTTGACTCTATATATACTCTGTCCAAAAGGGCTGTGTGTGTGGAGCCCACACATGACCAGCATACTCCATACGAGGGAGGACATGGCCCCTGTATATGGACAGCATCTGAGAGGGGGGAAAGAACTGATGGAGTCTATACAGAACGCCTGACATCGAGGAAGCTGGTATAGTAAGAGAGGAAATTATAAGATTTCCAGATAAGATTTTGAGACAGAGGATGATTAATTAATGTAGAAGAAGGTGGCAGCTGAGCGATATCGAAGAATAGGGGATAGGTGTTTGGAAGATTGTATCGAGTTGACAGGTGGGGAAACTGAGTTTTAGAGGCAAAGACGGTTTACAAATAGGGTGGTAAATGAGTGGCACAAACTGAGCGGATACGTAGTTGAGGAAAATACAAGTGAAAGTTTTAAATAAAGGTTAGATATATTTATGAATGGGAAGTGAATTTAGTGAATAATCCATTCTCAGAAACTGCCATGTGTCTGCCGTCTGGCCTCTTATATTTCTGTTATTCTTGTGTATGCTTGTATAAACCCGGAGATTCGATTTACTTCGATTAAACGGCATGCGGATGGGCAGTCTCCTTATATCTATGCTATTGTCTTCCTATCATGTTTGAGAGAGAGAGAGAGAGAGAGAGAGAGAGAGAGAGAGAGAGAGAGAGAGAGAGAGAGAGAGAGAGAGAGAGAGAGAGAGAGAGAGAGAGATTTACATAGAAAATCAGACCACACAAACCCCATGGTCCAGACTAGGTGGTCTGTCCTTAAACCTAAGTGATTCTATATTAATCAGATGGCTCCAAAACGTTTCATTTCTACTCTAGTTAATATTACGTTCAAGGAAGTGATGGTCGAGCTTGTTTTTAAAGGAGTCAATCGTGTTACACTAGACCACTGAAGGTGGGAGCTTATTCCATTCTCGCACTACAACGTTGGTGAAGAAAAATTTGGTGCAGTCTGTCTACATTTGAGTTTTATGCCATTGTTCCTCGTTCGCAAAGTGTCATCGATCATAAACAATTTTATTCTGTCTACATTCATGAAACCATTAAGTATTTTAAAACATTCGATCAGTTTTCCTCAGAGGCGACGTTTCTCAAGAGAGAACATGTTAAGGGTGGAAAGCCTTTCTTCGTAGGATTTGTTGCGCAAGGAAGGGATCATTTTTGTTGCCCGACGCTGAACACCTTCTAATTTAGCAATGTCCTTTGCATGGTGGGGAGACCAAAACTGAACAGCATATTCCAAGTGGGGTCTGACTAAACTATTGTAGAGCGGAAGTATTACATCTCTATTCTTGAATAAAAAGTTTATTTTAATGAAGCCCAACATTCTGTTCGCTTTATTTGCTGCATCGATGCACTGATGTGAGAATTTGAGGTTTGACGTGATTTTGACCCCCAGGTCCCTAACGAACTGAACGCTTGTGAGTTTAGCGCCGCCCATTTCCTAATCGAACTTCTTATTTCTTGTTCCAACTTGAAGGACCTGGCACTTGTCTACGTTAGAGGGCATCTCCCATCTATCCGACCAAGCTGAAATTTTGTGCAAATCCTCTTGGAGGCTTTGCCTGTCTTCGTCAGTGAGAACCGAGTTACCAATCTTTGTGTCGTCTGCAAATTTACTAATGCGATTATTGAGTCCAACATCCACATCGTTGATGTAAATAATGAAGAGCACTGGGCCAAGAACCGAGCCCTGAGAGACGCCACTAGTGTCCGGTGCCCACTCTGAGTTAAATCCGTCAATCACCACTCTTTGTTGTCTGTTGCTCAACCAATTCGCGATCCATCGGTTTACTTGACCGTCAATACCTATTTGCTTTAATTTATAAAGTAATTTATGATGTGGGACTTTATCAAATGCTTTCTAGAAATCAAGATAGACTACGTCCAAAGATTTGGTTACGTCATAAACTGAGAAGAGGTCGTTATAAAAGGTCAATAGGTTTGATAGGCAGGATCTTTTGTTACGGAAGCCATGTTGTGAAATCCCAATTAATGAGTGGCTTTGGAGGTATCTCACAATTTTGTCTCTAATTATGCTCTCAAGTAGCTTACCTACAATTGAAGTTAGACTAACGGGTCTGTAATTACCTGGTATTTTTTTGTCTCCTTTCTTAAAAATCGGTGTCACGTTAGCCTGTTTCCAATCCGAAGGGACGATGCCTTGTCGCAAGGACATATTGAATACGGTTGTGAGGGAGGAGAGTATTTCGCTCTTTGTTTCTTTAAGCAGTATAGGATATACTTTGTCGGCTCTGGGACTTTTATTTGTTTTAAGTGAATGGAGAGCTTTAAGGACTTCACCGGCTGTTATTTCAAAATTAGGCAATGCATGCTCGAGATTTACATTAGTACTGGTGTTGGTGGTAGCGGGAGGAAGACTGTTAGTATTAAACACCGAGGAAAAGTAATTGTTTAAGAGGTTTGCAATGTGTTGGCTGTCAACTAGTGCACCGTCGCTGTTTGTTAAAGGTCCAATTCCATTTCTGATCGCCTTCCTGTTGTTTATGTAACTGAAGAAGGATTTCGGATTATTTTTACAGTTGGCTGCAATATTTTCTTCATATCTACGCTTTGCCTGACATACTAATCTTTTTATTCGTCGCCTGGCATCATTGTAGAGTCTAATGTTTTCGGGCGTGCTTTGCTCTTTCTTTAACCTGTAAAACAATTTTCTCTCCTTGACTGAGTGTTTAATTTCGCTATTAAACCAAGGTGGGCTTTAATTAGTGTTAATTCGCTTCTCGCACAAGGGGACGAATGTGTTCTGCAGCTTCTGCTGAGTGAGTAAATGATTTTTAAAGCTTAGCCAGGCTTCCTCTACATTGCCGTCATCTGATAGTTGTATTTCTGTCATTTTTTGTCGGATTTCTACGAAGTTAGCTCTTTTGAAATTGGGCACCTTTACTTTATTTTCAGTCACTGATGTTTGAGCTCTAATGTCGACGCGCACTAATTTATGAATGCGAGAACCGAGGTGTTCTCCTACCGTGACATTACTGACTATAAGTTATCTTAGGTCGTTATAACAAGGTCAAGTATGTTATTTTGTCGAGTTGGTTCAAAAACCATTTGGCTTAGATAATTTTCTTCTAAAAATTCGATCATTCTATGTGATCGCCTTCTGTACCTGACAGTGTCGCCCAGTCGATATGGGGGACGTTAAAGTCTCTTAATATCAGTGAGTCGTTGTTATTAAGTGACTGCCTTAAAACGGTGTACATTTCAAGATCGTCATCGAGTGATTGCCCGGGAGGCCTGTAGGTGACAGATATATTTAAATTGACTTTTGCAATGTTTACTCGCACGCACAAATGTTCAACGTTACTGTCTCTTGGTGTTTTGTCAGTGGGTTGCAAATAGCTTTTGACAAAAAGGGCGACGCCACCGCCTCTACGGTTTACACGATCTTTGTTGAATATTATTTTTTTTTTTTTTTTTTTTTTTTTTGCGCCGGTAGGCATCTTTCCGGTGGGGCCTGATGGTCGGCCCAGCCCGTTCTGGCGCAGGCGAGTGTTTATAGTGGCGCCATCTTGCATTGGCTCATGCTGCCCCCCGGAACTCGTTCTTGATTCGCTTGGACGGCTTCCTCTAGAGTCCGGGTTGATGGGTGGTCTTCAGGACAGCATGTGGGTAGTTTTAAGCCACTCGGCGGTGACTGAAAAATCCGAGTGGTAGCGTGAGGATTCGAACCCGCGTCGTCCATCACGCGGCGAATGTGGGTCCAGTACGCTATCACTTCGGCCACCGCCTACCCTAAATGCCATCTATGTTTTATTCGGAACTTAAATCAATATTTGTGGTGTCGATAAATGTTTCGGTTATAGCAATTATGTCAAAATTTTCTGTTAGAGCAAGACATCTCAGTTCATCAAATTTGTTTCTTAGGCTACGTGCATTGAAACTAAGGATTTTTAAGTTATCTAGAGGCTTGGTAATAGAGGTGGTGGTACTTGCGGGATCACGGTTACGAGTTTGTTGCGATGCATGGCGTCTGTTTACACGGGCGGGGTGGAGGGACGTGGCTGAGAGTCGTTTTTTGATCAGGTGTCACGTACTGCGTCGTTTAGGAGCCTTCCGAATCTGGCTGCCCCGATGGGGGACAGGTGTATTCCGTCCCTGTGGAAGGGCTCACTTTGTCCGTAGAAATTGTCCCAGGCGTTGAAGAACTCAACGTCAAGCTCTCTGCAAAGAGTCTGTAAGCGGTTGTTGAGGCTGAAGGCCTTGCTGAAGAAGTCGCTCTCCGCCCACGTCCGTGGTAGAACTCCTGAAATCAAAATGTTAGGGGATTTAGACTTATACTGCTGGATGAGCCTACGGTACTTGTCCAGCAGTTCCTCAGACCGGGTCGTGGTGACGTCGTTCGTACCTGTGTGAATAACAAACAGTGAATCATTAGTAGCCTGGGAGGAGATCTCTTCAAGAGCAGCAGTTACATCGTCGATCCCAGCATCAGGATAGCAATAGTTCCGTCTTCGACGAGGAACTCTGTCGCAAAACTCAACGACCTGCTGGCGAATCATGGAGTCACCCACCAGGAAGGTGCTCTCCTGCTCGTCATCCTCCTCCAGAATGGCAAACCTGTTGATGCAATGAACAGGATAAATTGCTTGTCTGGCTGGTTTGGCTCCTCCATTCACGACGGTGAAGCCATCATGGGCGGTGCCACTACCACCCTCCCGCTGCGTGGTGTTGTCCGCTGGTGTCGACGATACCGCTGAGGGCAAGGGGGCGGTTGGAGAAGGGTTTGGCACCACAGCAACGTTAGCCTGGATGAATTCCTGCAAGGAGGCAACAGTGCGAGAAAGCTTTATTATTTTATTCTGACCTGCTTCCATCTTCTCTTTTTGCTCCTGCAGTCTTGTCTCAAGATGCTGCCTGGAAAGACACAGTCGACAGACAACAGAACGCCCTGTAAAAAAGTGAGCTGAGAAGCCACTGTTACAAGTACTGCACTTCTTAGGCGCCATCTTAGCTGAAATCTTAGCCTGAAATGAAAGAGATAAAAACACAGAGTGAAGGGGATTTGGAAAGGAGGAAAGGTGAGTGAGAGGGGGTTTAGGAAAGGAGATAAGGTGAGTGAGAGGAGGAGTTGGAAGGGATGTGAGGTGAGTGAAGAGGGGGAAAGAGAGGAGGTGAGGTGAGGTGAGTGAGAGGAGGGTTAGGAAAGAGGTGAGGTGAAGTGGGTGAAAGGGTGGGTAAAAAGGATGTGAGGTGAGGTGAGCGAGGGGGGGGGCTTAGGTCAATATGTGGGGGTGAGGTGAGGGAAAGGGAAAGGGGGGGTAGGAAGGGTTAATCCTCTAGGGGATTCAAAGAGAGTGTAGAGAGGAGGAGCAGAAAGGAGGTGAGGTGAGGTGAGCGAGGGGGGGGGGGGCTTAGGTCAATATGTGGAGGTGAGGTGAGGGAAAGGGGGGGTAGGAAGGGTTAATCCTCTCGGGGATTTAAAGAGAGTGTAGTGAGGAGGAGCAGATTGAATCCTTAGGGGAATTCAAAGGGTAAGGTGTCGGCAAGCACAACGCAAAAACACTCGGAAACAGCACACGAGAAACACTCGAGAAACACACGAGAAACACACGAGAAACTCACGCAAAAACACCCAACACACCCAAATCACACGCGAAAACACTCGGGAACACAACAACACACTCGAAACACACGAGAAACACTCAGAAACTCAAGCATAGGCCCCCAAGTCACTCGCAAAAACACCGGAGACACAACAACACACACGAAACACTCTGAAACCCACGCAGAAACACTCGGAAACACAGCCACATCACACGCAAAAACACAAAAGAACACATTCGAAACACACGTAGGGAAATCACAGGCAACACGTAAGCAAGGCTGTGTACGATCGCAGCGTGGATCTCACTTCCGATTCTCAGGAGAGGAGAGCGGCTTGACCTCTCTGAGATTTACATAGATTTACATAGAAAATCAGACCACACAGACCCCATCGTCCAGACTAGGTGGTCTGTCCTTAAACCTAAGTGATTTTACATTAATCAGAAGGCTCCAAAACGTTGCATTTCTACTCTAGTTGATATTAAGTTGAAGGAAGTGACGGTCGAGCTTATTTTTGAAGGAGTCAATCGTGTTACACTGGACCACTGATAAGAACATAAGAACATAAGAACGTAAGGAGTCTGCAAGAGGCCGGTTGGCCTATACAAGGCAGCTCCTGTACACTCAACCCCACCTTACCTCACCATCCATGGCTTTATCTAACCTCTTCTTGAATGTATCTATGGTATTGGCACTACAACGTTGGTGAAGAAAAATTTGGTGCAGTCTGAATTTACTTGTCTACATCTGAGTTTTATGCCATTGTTCCTCGTGCGCAAAGTGTCATCGATCATAAACAATGTTGATCTGTCTACATTCGTGAAACCATTAAGTATTTTAAAACGTTCGATCAGTTTTCCTCGGAGGCGACGTTTTCTCAAGAGAGAACATATTAAAGGTAGAAAGCCTTTCATCGTAGGATTTGTTGCGCAAGGAAGGGATCATTTTCGTTGCCCGACGCTGAACACCTTCTAATTTAGCAATATCCTTTGCATGGTGGGGAGACCAAAACTGTACCGCATATTCCAAGTGGGGTCTGACTAAACTATTGTAGAGCGGGAGTATTACATCTTTATTCTTGAATAAAAAGTTTCTTTTAATGAAGCCCAACATTCTGTTCGCTTTATTTGCTGCATCGATGCATTGCTGTGAGAATTTGAGGTTTGACGCGATTTTGACCCCCCAAGTCCTTGACGCATTGAACGCTTTTGAGTTTAACGCCGTGCATTTCGAAATCGAACTTCTTATTCCTCGTTTCAACTTGAAGGACCTGGCACTTGTTTACGTTAAAGGGCATCTCCCATCTATCCGACCAAGCTGAAATTTTGTGCAAATCCTCTTGGAGGCTTTGCCTGTCTTCGTCAGTGAGAACCGAGTTACCAATCTTTGTGTCGTCTGCAAATTTACTAATGCGGTTATTGAGTCCAACATCCATGTCGTTGATGTAAATAATGAAGAGCACTGGGCCAAGAACCGAGCCCTGAGGGACGCCACTAGTGACCGGCGCCCACTCTGAGTTAAATCCGTCAATCACTACTCTTTGTTGTCTGTTGCTCAACCAATTCGCGATCCATTGGTTTACTTGACCGTCAATACCTATTTGCTTTAAGTTGTAAAGTAATTTATGATGTGGGACTTTATCAAACGCTATCTGGAAATCAAGATAGACTACGTCCAGTGATTTGGTTACGTCATAAACAGTGAAGAGGTTAATAGGTTTGATAGGTAGGTTCTTTTGTTTCGGAAGCCATGTTGTGAGTCCCCAATTAATGAGTGGCTTTCAAGGTAACTCACAATTTTGTCTCTAATTATGCCTTAAAGTAGCTTACCTACAACCGAAGTTAGACTAATGGGCCTTTAATTACCTGGTACTTTTTTGTCTCCTTTCATAAAAATCGGTGTCACGTTAGCCTTTTTCCAATCTGAAGGGACGATGCCTTGTCGCAAGGACATATTGAATACGGTTGTGAGGGAGGAGAGTATTTCGCTCTTTGTTTCTTTCAGCAGAGTTGGATATACTTTGTCAGGTCCAGGACTTTTATTTGTTTTAAGTGATTTGAGGGCTTTAAGGACTTCATCGGGTTTTATTTCAAAGTTAGGCAATGCATGCTCGGGATTTACATTAGTACTGGTGTTGGTGGTAGTGGTGGGAGGACTGTTAGTATTAAACACCGAGGAAAAGTAATTGTTTAATAGGTTTGCAACGTGTTGGCTGTCAGTCACTAGTGCACCGTCGCTGTTTGTTAAGGGTCCAATTCCACTTCTGATCGCCTTTCTGTTGTTTATGTAACTGAAGAAGGATTTCGGATTATTTTTACAGTTGGCTGCAATATTTTCTTCATGTCTACGCTTTGCCTGACACACTAATCTGTTTACTCGTCGCCTGGCATCATTGTAAAGTCTAATGTTTTCGGGCGTGCTTTGTTCTTTCTTTAACCTGTAAAACAATTTTCTCTCCTTGACTGAGCGTTCAATTTAGCTATTAAACCAAGGTGGGCTTTTATTAGTGTAAAATCGCTTCTCCCACAAGGGGACAAATGTGTCCTGCTGAGTGAGTAAGTGATTTTTAAAGCTTAGCCAGGCGTCCTCTACATTGCCGTCATCTGATAGTTGCATATCTATTAGTTTTCGTTGGATTTCTACAAATTTGGCTCTTTTGAAATTGGGCACCTTTACTTTATTTTCAGTCACCGATGTTTGAGCTCTAATGTCAACGCGCACTATTTTATGATCGCAGGAACCGAGGTGTTCTCCTACCGTGACATTACTAACTAGGTTATCTTGGGTCGTTATAACAAGGTCAAGTATGTTATTTTGTCGACTTGGTTCAGAAACCATTTGGCTTAGATAATTTTCCTCTAAAAATTCGATCATCCTATAGACCTCTTCTATTTACAAGAATCCGTTTTAGATCACTGATCTGGCCAGAGAACCCGTGTTCTATTTACCACCGAGATCTGGATTCTCGTGATCTGGTGGATCCGGATCCTGATCTGCCTGATCCAGACCCCGAGGTAGGTTGTAGCTAAGACAAGACCAGGACTCTCAACGGGTCCCTAAACAGCAAAACAGGCAAGAGCCCACAGTCCAGCCAAAAAGTTGCCAGTGAGACGTCCTCGTCACTGTCTTGGGTTCTTCTATCTTTCCTCCGGTCAAGAAAAGCTTGGAAATAAGATTTGCGGTATGCGGACCCTGCCCTACCATTGTATGTGTGTGTGTGTGTGCGTGTGCGCACGCTTTATTTGATCTGTCGCTCTTCCAGAGCGTTCAGATTACCAGAGCGAATCCAGATCAGATTCAGATCAGGCCAATGATCCAGAGGCAGTCAGTGTTCCTAAATAGAAGAGGTCTTATGTGGCTCAGCTACCAGCACTGCCTGACAGTGTCCTTGGTCGATATGGGGGAGGTTAAAGTCTCCCTAATATCAGTGGAGTCGTTGTTATTGACTCCTTAAAACACTGTACATTTCAAGATCGTCATCAGTGATTGCCCGGGATGTCTGCTTAGGTGACGAATATATTTAAATTGACTTTACAATGTTTACTCGCACGCACAAATGCCATTCAACGTTACTGTCTCTTGGTGTTTTTGTCAGTGGGTTGCCAAATAGCTTTTTGACAAAAAGGAGGCGACGCCACCGGCTCTACGGTACATACACGATCTTTGTTGAAGAGTCTGTAGCCATCTATGTTGTATTCGGGACTTTAATCAATATAACTGGTGTCGATAAATGTTTCAGTTATAGCAATTATGTCAATATTTTCTGTTAAGAGCAAAGACATCTCAGCTAATCAAACTTGTTTTTTATGCTACGCGCATTGAAACTAAGGATTTTAAGTTATCCTAGAGGCTTGTTAATAGAATTGGTGGTACTTGCGGAATCACGGTTACGAGTTTGTTGCGATGCATAGCGTCTATTTACACGGAGCAGGGGTGGAGGGCGTGGCTGAGAGTCGTTTTGATCAGGTGTCGTACTGCGTCGTTTAGGAGCCTTCCGAATCTGGCCTTCCCCGATGAGAGCAGAGTGTTTTCCAAATCCTAATGGAAGAGTTCACTTTGTCCGCTCTCCATCATATTCAATAAATCTTTAACAGCTGGAAAAGTTCCGTCGGATTGGAAACTAGCATATGTCACCAATTTTTCAAAAAGAGGACAAGTCTCATCCAGAAACTATCGACCAATTAGCCTGACATCGTTGCTTGTAAGTTAATTGAGACTATCATTCGCGACAATATGGTGAAATTCTTTAGAAAATAAATAATAAATAATTCGCAACATGGCTTACGTAGTAAACGTTCGTGTTTAACTAACTAACTTGATTTTTCATTATATTTTTGAGGTGTTCGATGAAAGCAGATCAGTAGATATCATATATCTGGATTTCACAAAGGAAGGCATTTGATAAGGTCCCCACCAACGATTGCTCAGCAAACTATTGGCGCACGGTATCTCAGGTAACATTCACAATTGGCTTGTGGACTGGCTCTCTGAGCGGAAATAAAAGTAGTTCTAAACGGTTATTTACATCTAACTGGCTCGATGTCGAAGCGGCGTACCTCAAGGATCAGTGTTTGTTATGCTCTTCTTAATTTATGTTAATGATATCGATGATGGGTTCACTTGCAAAATATCAAAATTTGCTGATGACACAAAAATTGCTAGTAAAGTAACTGCGAAACTCGACGAAGAAGCTTTACAATCAGATCTAGATCGACTTGCACGTTAGAGCCAATCAATGGCACATGAAATTTAACGTTGACAGATGTAAAGTGTTACATCGGAAAAAATAACAATCGCGTTCGGTACGTAATGAATGGCAAACAACTCTCTGCAGTAAGTAAAGAAAAGATCTTGGAATCACTATATCAAGCGATTTAAAGCCCAGCCACCATTGTTCAGAAGGTAGTTAAAACTGCAAACAAATTGGTTGGCTTCATCGGACAGTCTTTAATAATAAATCAGCAAAAGTAATATTAAAACTGTATAATTCGTTGGTTCGACCCCATCTAGAGTACTGTATTACAGTTTTGGTCTCCTATTACAGAAAAGACATGAAAAGTTGGAACGTGTTCAACGAAAGGTAACAAAGATGATTCTAGATTGAGAAATTTATCATATGAACAGAGTTTAAAGAAGTAAATTTATTCAGCCTATCAAAACGAAAAATGTGAGGCGATCTAATAGAAGTGTTTAAAGTGTTTAAAGTTCAGTGCTATTAATGCGGAAGATTACAATTGATCGATCAAATAGAACAAGAAGAAATCACAATTTGAAGATAAGTGGTAAAAGATTCTCGTCGCTGACTAAACACTTCTTCAATCGAGCAGTTAATGTTTGGATTTCTCTACCCTGTGATGTCGTTGATAGTACAGCAGTTACGGCCTTCAAGAATAGATTAGACAAGTATTTTGAATCCAACCAGCAACTAAGATATTACTCATTGTCGTAATAACGCTAGCTCTTTCGAATACTGGTGTCCTTGTCCGCTGTTATCCTTGGTTAGTGGTAGCAGTAATGGTAGTTCTATCCTCTTTCCTACATAATTTCTATGCAGTTTTCCATGCTGCATGGTTCTTTTCCTTTCCTGCCAGCTTTGGCTGGAGGGATGGGGTGAGGAGGAGCCTTCGCCTTTGCTGTCCTTCATCTTACCTTTGATTAGTTAGTGTAGCTTGTCACAAACAGCCTCGTAAGGACCAGCAGGTCTGCTGTTGTTTGTTCTCCCTTTGTGTATCTTTGTGTTCCTCCTCCTCCTCCTCCTCCTCCTCCTCCTCCTCCTCCTCCTCTTCCTCCTCCTCCTCCACCACCCACTCCTGCTCCTCCTCCACCTCCTCCACCACCACTTCCTCCTACACCACCTTTTACTTCTCCACTTCCTTCTTCTCTTTCTCCCTACCACCTCTTCCTTCTCCTCTTGTTCTTCCACCGTCACTTCCTCCTCCTCTTTCTCCTCCTCCTCCTCCTCCTACTCATCATCATCATCATCTTCATCATCCTCCTCCTCCTCTAATATGATACTTTTCTCTCTCTTTTTCAGCTTCAAGTATTTTTGGGGTAATTCATTTTCTTCTATTAATTATCGTGGCTTGATTTATAAAAACAAAACAAAATTCAAGTTCATCTTTTCAATCCTCTCATGTTTCTGGGGCGGGTGTTTTTAATTGTCATATTTAGTCAGGCTCCTGCATTTCACTTTGTGGTTTTATTTTGCTTTTTAGTGTGTGTGTGTGTGTGTGTGTGTGTGTGTGTGTGTGTGTGTGTGTGTGTGTGTGTGTGTTTACAACAAAGGAGGCAGCTCAAGGGCACAAAAAACAATAATAAAAAAGCCCGCTACTCGCTGCTCCTAAAAAGAATCAAAGGGTGGCCGAAGAGGTCAATTTCGGGAGGAGAGGTGTCCTGATACCCTTCTCTTGAAAAAGTTCAAGTCGTAGGCAGGAGGAAATACAGATGAAGGAAGATTGTTCCAGAGTGTACCAGCGTGAGGATGAAATAATGAAGATGCTGGTTAACTCTTGCATAAGGGGTTTGGACAGTATAAGGATGAGCATGGTAGAAAGTCGTGTGCAGCAGGGCCGCGGGAGGGAGGCATGCAGTTAGGAAGTTCAGAAGAGCAGTCAGCGTGGAAATATCGACAGAAGATAGAAGAGAGAGGCAACATCGCGACGGAATTTAAGAGGTGAAGACTATCAGTAGGAGGAGGCTGATGAGACGAAGAGCCTTAGACTCCACTCTGTCCAGAAGAGCTGTGTGGTGGAGCTCCCCCACGTGAAATGCATACTCCATATACGAGGGCGGACAAGGCCCTGTATATGGTTGCAACTGACGATACCGAACGCCCAACATCGAGGAAGCTGATTTAGCGAGAGGAGATGTGAAGTTTCCAGTTGAGATTTTGGGTAAAGGATAGACCGAGGATATTTAGTGTTGAGGTGGTGATAACTGAGTGTTGTCGAAGAACAGGGATAGGTGTTTGGAGGATTGTGTCGAGTTGATAGGTGGAGAATTAAGTTTTGAGGCATTGAAGGACACGGTTCCTTCTGCCCCAATCGGAAATGATAGCAAGGTCTGAGGTTAAGCGTTCTGCAGCCTCCAGTCTGGAGTCGTGTACTTCCTGTTGAGAGGATCTTCTATTGAAAGAAGTTGAATAATGCAGAGTGGAGTCGTCAGCGTATGAATGAATAGGACAGTTTGTTATGGAAAGATCATTGATGAATAACAGGAAGAGAGTGGGTGATCGGACAGAGCCCTGTGGAACACCACTGTTGATAGATGTAGGGAAGAACAGTGACCGTCTACCACAGCAGAGATAGAACGGCCGGAATGGAAACTGGAGATACAGGAACAGAGAGAGGGATAGAATCCGAAAGAGGGCAGTTTAGAAAGCAAAGATTTGTGCCAGATTTTATCAAAAGCTTTCGATATGTCTGGCACAACTGAGAAAGTTTCACCGAAATGGCTAAGAGAGGATGACCAAGAGTCAGTTAAGAGCAAGAAGAACGCCAGTAGAACGCCCCTTGCGGAACCCATACTGGCGATCAGATAAAAGGTTAGAAGTGGAAAAGTGCTTTTGAATCTTCCGGTTAAGATTGATTCAAAAGCTTTAGATAAACAGGAAAGTAAAGCTATAGGGCGGTAGTTTGAGGGATTGGAATGGTCACCTTCTTAGGCACAGGCTGTACAAGGCACACTTCCAGCAGGAAGGAAAGGTAGATGTTGATAGGCAGAGACGAAATACTTTGACCAGGCAGGGTGTCAGCACGGAAGCACAGTTTTTAAGGACAATAGGAGGAATTCCATCAGGTCCATAAGCCTTCTGAGAGTTAAGGCCAGAGGGCATAGAAACATCACTTCGAAGAATCTTAATAACAGGCATAAAGAAGTCAGAGGGTGGATGAATAGGAGGAATATGCCCAGAATCGTCAAGGTGGAGTTCTTACAGAAAGTTTGAGCGTAGAGTTCAGCCTTAGAGACAGATGAGGCAGCAGTGCTGCCGTCAGGGTTAAGGAGAGGAGGAAAAGGGAAGAAGTGAAATTGGAGGAGATGTTTTGGCTAGATGCCAGAGGTCACGGAAGAATTAGAAGAAGCAAGGTGTTGACATTTCTGTTGATAAAAGAAGTTTTGGTAAGTCGGAGAATAGATCTGGCACGATTCCGGGCTGAAATGTAAAGGTCATAGTTAGCAGGAGTTCGAAGGCTCTGGAACCTTTTGTGAGCTGCCTCTATATCTTTAATAGCACGAGAACAAACATGATTAAACCAAGGCTTTTTAGCATGAGTAGAGAAAGAACGTGGAATGTATGCCTCCATTCCAGAGACAATCACCTCTGAGATGCGTTGGGCACACACAGAGGGGTCTCTCTCCTGGAAGCAGTAATCATTCCACAGGAAATCGGAAAAGTACATCCTCAGGTCGTCCCACCAAGCTGAAGCAAAATGCCAGAAGCATCGCCTCTTCGGTGGGTCCAGAGGATGTACAAGAGTGATAGGACAGGAAACAGAAATAAGGTTATGATCGGAGGAGCCCAATGGAGAGAACAGTTTGACAGAGTAAGCAGAAGGATTAGAGGTAAGGAAGAGGTCTAGAATGTTGGGCCTGTCTCCAAGACGGTCAGGAATACGTGTAGGGTGCTGAACTAACTGCTCTAGGTCGTTGAGGAGAGCAAAGTTGTAGGCTTATTCACCAGGCTGGTCAGAGAAAGTGGTGAACACTGAGATCTCCGAAGATGGAGATATCAACGAAGGAAGTGAGTCAAGATGTGTTCCACTTTAGAATTCAAATAATCAAAGAATTTTACATAGTTAGTAGAGTTGGGTGAGAAATAAACAGCACAGATGTATTTAGTAATAGAATGACAATGAAGTCTTAGCCAGATGGTAGAAAATTCAGAAGAGTCAAGGTTGTGGGCACGAGAGCAAGTGATGTCATTGCGCACGTAGGCGCAACATCCAGCTTTGGATTGAAATTTAGGATAGAGATAGTAGGAGGAACAGAGTGAAGTTGCTGTCAGTAGCCTCAGAAACCTGTGTTTCGGTGAGGAAGAGAAGATGAGGTATAGAGGAGGAGAGATGGTGTTCAGAGAATGAAAATTAGAACGAAGACCACGAATGTTGTAGAAATTGATAAGGAGGAGGTTCGAGGAGTTATCAGGACACCTCTCAAGTCGGCAGCCAGAAGGGAGTCCTCCTGGGGAATTTATGGTCCCCCAGGCAGGGACTCCGAGGCAGTGTTGTTTTCACCTTTTTGAATTTTGAATTTTGGGAAAAGGTGTGTGTGTTGTGTGAATGTAGTATGGTGTAGAAAGAGAGAGGAACTGTCTTTGAGAGCATGCTGAACACTCTCTGGTGTTGATGAGACAAAGGAAACAGTTGAGTGAGGACATGGGAAGGGTCTTTGAAGGGCTATCACCCTCCTCGCTTCCCATATATCCTCACCGGGAGTAGCTCACGCCGTTCGATAGGTGTCTTCATTGCCTCCTCCAGGTGTGTGTGTGTGTGTGTGTGTGTGTGTGTGTGTGTGTGTGTGTGTGTGTGTGTGTGTGTGTTTGTTTTATGCATGTGTTCCTATTTTTCCATTCTGTGTTTGTGTAATTCATTGCATGTTTTTTCATAAATGTCATTTTTTCAGTTTTCAGTATTTTTTCCATATTTTTCGTCTGTTTGATCGTGTTTCGTGTTAATTCTTGTTTATGTACCTGTTTGCCTGTTTTATTAGTGTTTTTCGTGTCTTTTCCTATTTTCCATGTTCGAATACCTGTTTGCCTTCTTACATTTATGAATATGTATATTTTTTACAACAAAGGAGACAGCTCAAGGGCACAAAAAAGGAAACAATAATAAAAAAGCCCGCTACTCGCTGTTCCTAAAAAGAATTAAAAGAGGTGGCCGAAAGAGAGGTCAATTTCGGGAGGAGAGGTGTCCTGATACCCTCCTCTTGAAAGAGTTCAAGTCGTAGGCAGGAGGAAATACAGATGAAGGAAGATTGTTCCAGAGTTTACCAGCGTGAAGGATGAAAGAGTGAAGATGCTGGTTAACTCTTGCGTAAGGGATTTGGACAGTAAAGGGATGAGATTGAGTAGAAAGTCGTGTGTGGCGAGGCCGCGGGAGAGGGAGGCATGCAGTTAGAAAGTTCAGAAGAACAATCAGCATGAAATTATCGATGAAGATGAAAGAGAGGCAACATGGCGGCGAAATTTAAGAGGTGAAGACTATTAGTAAGAGGAGGAAAGCTAATGAGACGAAGAGCCTTAGACTCCCTCTGTCCAAGAGAGCTGTGTGAGTGAAGCCCCCCACACGTGAGATGTATACTCCATACGAGGGCGGACAAGGCTCCTCTATATGGAAAACATCTGTGCGGGGAAGAAGAACTGGCGGATACGATACAGAACCCCCAACCTCGAGGAAGCTGATTTAGTAAGAGATGAGATGTGAAGTTTCCACTTGAGATTTTGGCTAAGGATAGACCGAGGATATTTAGTGTTGAAGAAGGTGACAGCTGGGTGTTGTCGAAGAATAGGGGATAGGTGTTTGGAAGATTGTGTCGAGTTGATAGGTGGAGAAAATGGGTTTTGAGGCATTGGAGGACACAAGGTTCCTTTTACTAATCGGAAATGATAGCAAGGTCTACGGTTAAGCGTTCTGCAGCCTCAGTCTGAGTCTTGTAATTCATGTTGAGAGGGTCTTCTGTTGAAAGAAGTTGAATAATGCGTATGAGTGGATAGTACAGTTTGTTATGGAAAAAAGATCATTGATGAATGACAGGATGAGAGTGGTTGATAGGACAGAGCCCTGTGGAACACCACTGTTGATAAGTTTAGGGGAAGAACAGTGACCGTCTACCACAGCTGAGATAGAGCGGCAGGAAAGGAAACTGGAGATAAAGGAACAGAGAGAAGGATAGAATCCGAAGGAGGGAAGGTTAGAGAGCAAAGATTTGTGCCCAACTCTATCAAGCTTTCGATATGTCTAGAGCAACAGAGAAAGTTTCACCGAACAGCTAAGAAAGAATGACCAAGAGTCAGTTAAGAGAGCAAGAAGATCCCCAGTAGAACAGAGACACGCCAGTCCTCGTCGACAGACCGACTTGGTCAGCTAGATTTCGATCGCCGATAAGTCGGTGTGTCGACTCCTACTACAGGCCAAAGGCCCGTGCTCCCTCGTGCAAGAGAGCAATCTCCCCAGTAGAACGCCCCTTGCGGAACCCATACTGGCGGTCAGATAGGTTATTATTATTATTATTATTATTATTATTATTATTATTATTATTAGTAGTAGTAGTAGTAGTAGTAGTAGTAGTAGTAGTAGTAATAGTAGTTGTAGTAGTAGTGTTATTATTATTATCATTATAATTAGTAGGGTAGTAGTTGTGTTCACAGGAATGATACCCGCCATTTAGGTTCAAAGAGGGGGGTGGACGCCCCCCCCCCCTCCTGGATCCGCTACTGCATATGAGAATCTAGGGACTAAATATTATAGCCTACCTTTTGAAATTTTGTGAGAAATATTGTGCAGTGCAACTGTTGATACAACAAACATTATGGGTTGTTGTTTAGGGTAAGATAATCTTGTACTTATTTTTTGGAAACACTTTTCGGTCTCATCATGTATCATAACTACATTATGATTTGCATGCATGAGAACATAGTTTTTCGAAAATAACATTTGAGGAGAAAGTCCGCCGTGGATTAAAAATGCATCTATGGTCATGAATAATTTAATTTTTGTATATATTAGTACCTTTGTTATCATATGAAAATTTCAAGCTAATCAGATAAAATGAAAAATTAAGAATATTATTTTTCGTTATTTTTATGAACATTTTGAATTAATTTCTCTCAGCCATTTTTTTTACTGATTTCCTTGTGACACGCACATCTGATAATTCATTGTTATTCTAACAGATGGTCAAGATGTTTTCTTGAAGACTAGTTTTGTTAATCTGTAAAAAAAAAAAATTTAAATTGTTTTTGGAGAATTTTCCCATATATCAAAACTATGCCGTTTAAAAAATAAATATCTTGTAGAATATTAGTACGATATATGATCTTGTATGTCCTAAAGTTTCATGAAAGTCGTGCAGAAAATAAAAGCAAATAAATATTTTTATGTTCATTTTGTACTAGTTTTGAGAAAAACGCGATTAAAGTTTTGCCAAAGTTCTTGGGCCCAGTGTAGGTATTATACTGTCAATGCTGCTTTGATATGAATTTTATGGGATCAGTAATCATATATCAGTGAGTGCATAAAAGGATCAGGCACCTTGTCCCCCTTATAAAGGTATTAATCGCTCAAAGGTGAGGGTGTCAGGCGCGCAACGCCCCTCATTGTTGCAAGGTTCGATCAGTACTCTCCAGATGCATAGCTATCGGTTGGAAGTCCTTTGTCTGCCTTCCTCTTCTTCTCTATTGTCGTCTTCGGTGTAATTCTTGTATTTTCTCTCATTTCTAATCTTTTTTCTATGTATTCATTTGTTCCAAACTTTTTTTGTGAGCACGTTGCACTTTTCATATCCAATTTTTTTATTTTACTTGCCAGCCTATAGCGACGGTAGGCTCTCTTGAGGGCCTGGATGGTAGTCGGCCCCAGCTTGTCATGGCCCAGGCAAATGTTTTATAATAGCGCCATCTTTTCTTGACTCATGCTACCCCTCGGAGCTCGTTCTTGATTCACTTGGACGGTTTCCTCTACAGTCTGGGATGATGGGTGGTCTTCAGGACAGCATGTGGGTAGTCGTAAGCCACTCGGCAGTGACTGAAAAATTCTAGGTGGTACCGGCGTATTCGAGCCCGCGTCGTCCATCACGCGGTGAATGCGGGGCCCGCACGCTAACCACTCAGCCACCGCCTACCCAAATTATGTTCTAAAACTGTTACATGGGTTACAAACTTCAGCCTGAAGATTGTTGCATGTTTGATTTTTCAACATTTATTCCATACTTTGGCATGCCAGCTAATGCGCCGCAGTCAGCGTGCCACGCCCACACAGTGGCCATTTAAATCTCCTCGCTATTGACATTTAAATGTATGTTTGACCGAAAAAAGATCTACCAAACGAAAGCCAAAGGAGAGGATGTTGCCATAGACCATAGCACTCAATTTCGTATTTTTTGAAAATTATTTTCGTATTCTCAGGGAGGACTCTTCCCTTAAACAATACGTCGAAAAATGCTGGTATTTTGGGGGAGTATGTTTGAGACCCAGACCTGATTAGTAAAAATATGCTTACGTGCCAAATGTGGATGATTACGGCACTTGTTGGAGTAACTTTAGGGTAAACCTCGATAAAACACACGGGCACAGGTAGCGAGGCTAGGCGTGTCATCATATTAATTTGCAACTCCTCACAATCATGTCGAGACGTCGACGTAACGTCTAACTATGAAGTAATAGTATTTATCACTGCCCCAAACGGAAGTTCTGTCTTTCTGCCTCACACACACACACACACACACACACACACACACACACACACACACACGCAAACACACACACACACACACCTGCATAATTAATATAGAACAGTGGTTCTTAGTCATGTTGTCACCGCGCCGCTCTGGTAGGCTATTTGGTTCACCCCTGCACGCCCCCCAGTACTTGGTTTATCCCTCAAGTAGCTACATGATCATTTCATCCACATATCCTGGCATTTTCCTCAACGCCCCTCTCATTTTTTATCAGACTGATAATATTATAAAATATAACTGGAAAAGTAGCATTCTGCCACAGACTTTTTCTGCAAGAATTCTTTAGTGGCAAAATGGTTAAGAACCATTGCTTCTTGTTACATGCATATACCATGTAGTACTAATGGCAGTATTTTCCATGCAGAGGATAAGTATTTTCCTTAGAGTAAAACTTTTTCGCAAATATTTTCATATGAGCATCAACTCCATGTGTAGGGCTGAAATATTGTTACAGTGTGTGTGTGTGTGTGTGTGTGTGTGTGTGTGTGTGTGTGTGTGTGTGTGTGTGTGTGTGAAAGGCAGAAAGACAAAACAAAGAGACAAAAAAGACAATGTAAACGTCGACATCTCGACAAGAGTGAGAGGAGTTTCAAATTAATATGATGACACGCTTGGCCTCGCTACCTGTGCCCGTATGTTTTAGCGAAGTTTGCCCTAAAGTTACTCCTACAAGTGGCGTAATCATCCGCATTTGGCACGTAGGTATTTTTTGCCAATCAGGTCCGGGTCTCAAACATCCTCCCCCAAAATTTCAGCATTTATCGACGTTTTGTTTAAATGTTACTTTCGAAAAATCCCCTGAAACCAATAGTGGTGTTCTCATCACACTGCAGCCATCAGAATAATACATACTTGAGAAATGTGATGCCTTTCTTTCTTTGAATTCTTGTCGCACTTATTATTACAGCTATCCAGGAAACACTATTACGTATATATTACGTAGTATAAAGGTAACGGTTTTGTAACTTTTACGTAGCCAAGATACAGTTATTACGAAAATGTGTGGACTCCCAGGTACGTCCTAAAAACGCATTTCACTACGTAACTCACGACCTTTCTGCAGCCTTATGACAACGTACCATTAACACGTTTTTATGACGCTTCTACTACCTTTTTACCACGTCCTCATCACCTTTTAACAACCCATTTACTACGTATCAATTACGTTTTTGCTACGTTATTGCTGCCCTTAGCGTGCATAGAGCCACGACCTTCCTGCTACGTACCATTAGCTTTCTACGTACAACGGTTCGTGCAACAGCTCCTTCCAGTACCTGTAGCCGGTGTGTCATAACTTATTTTCCTTTACTGCTTCAGTCACATAACCATATTATTTATCTATTTTTTATGCATATTATCACCAGTGAAAATCAATGGTAGTTCACTTGTAGATTAGCTGAGCCTTAAAATCTAAGTAAAGGGATTCAAACTGCAATCTTACCTACATTTTTTTTCTAATCACTAAGCTTCTATGGAGTTCAGGTATCAAATAGGGATTCTACTTTCATCAAAATAACTTTCTTATTGTATGGACAGAATAAGTGGCTTAACTAGCAAACTATATTATCCTATCTGCTCTCTGAAAAAAAATCCTCCTTGTCAATAATTTCCACTCTGACATGATCCAAGTAAATATGTTATATTGTAATTGCATATACTGATTTTCAAAAGAGAAAGGAGAAAAGCATGAATAGAATATCAGCTCACCACATCTCATTCTATCTTTGTTCATTTGCTGGTTAAGACCAACTTAGATTCTAAGGCTCAGGTAATCTTCTAGTAAGGAACTATTGATTTTCATTGTTGATTATATGGATAAAAAAAGAGGTAAAGAATATGGTTGTGACTGGAGCAGTAAAGGAAAATAAGAGTTATGACACACAGGTTACAGGTACTGGAAGGAGCTGCTGCACGAACCATTGTTCTAGCAACGGGCGGCCGTTCGACACAAGCTTGTGATTGATGATTGATTGATAGTTTATTGTCGCAAGTAAACAACATTAGAGAAGGGAGGAACATGCCATCCCAACCCTAGTAATACATGGGGAGTTGCGTTCGTGTGTGCGTGTCGGCGTGTGTCAACGGGCGCGAGTCTCTAGGGCCGGCGGCGGCGGCGGCTACACATGCTCGTTTTGAATGAAGAAATATGGTACATACAATACTTATTTTGGCATTACCATGAGGTGATAACTGTGTCTCGTACATTATAACATTTGTTTAATTATTTTACTTTGGCCAGACAATTCTTATAGCTAATAAAGAAAAAAAACATACGTCCTTGAGTGAATGACGGTAACTCTGCTGGGTCGCTGAGTCTGTCAGACGTCACTCACGCCAGCTTGCCTCAGGCCTCCAGTCCGTCCCGACAATCCGCCCAACTGACTTTCCCCTTCCTTTTGAACATTCTAATTGCCTCTGTTTTACCATCGAGGATAAAGAAATACTGGAAAAGAAGTAAAAACAGTTCAAGTGACGGAGAGCGGCGAAGAAAAGAAAGAATAGACGAAGTACTGGCCATTCTTCTCCCCAAATTCCAAATGACTGTCTCTTTGTTGTCGAGGAAGTAGCCTAATAGTGAGAACATAAAACTAAGTAGCTACTCTACGGTTTCAGAGCTGGTTATCTTTCCGCTTTTTTTCTCCCCATAATGGAAAAAAGAAATGAAGAGATATGATTAGTTAACTAGACAAATTATTGGTACGATTTTGATGGTGTTTTTTTTTTTTTCTTGAACGTCAAAACGAGGATATAGAAATGGAAATGCAAGTTGACTGATTGATTGTGTCTTATTCTCCGTCTTTCCTGCCCTGGTTATTTAGGTATTTATTTATTATCACGATGTAACAAATCGTTCTTCTAAGGATACTTGCAATGTCTGTAGTGTAATATTTGTGATTCTTATCTCCATATAAAAGCTCTTGCTGTCCCCGCCGCGCCGCCCCAGCAATAGATAAAATTGTTTCCGGTCAACCTATTTCCATCCCCTTGACGTATCAGAAACTTACTAAAAAATAAATAAAAAGGTAATTCAAAGGCTCTCCACCATGGTTTTGTTCGTTTGTTAGTGTGTATTACTCAAGTGTCTGATATTCTCTCTCTCTCTCTCTCTCTCTCTCTCTCTCTCTCTCTCTCTCTCTCTCTCTCTCTCTCTCTCTCTCTCTCTCTCAGACACACTTGTACGTATTTCTTATCATCATCGCTGTCTATTTTGTGCTGATTTTTCCTGAATAATAAAATCAACAGCGAGGTAGCTACATACATGATGCGTGTGTACGACATTTGTTTGCCGAGTGGAGATTACTCCATTTTTCCTCCAAGCCTGTGACGAGCAACAGCGGGAGGGAGAGAAAGAGAGAGTTACCTCCGATTTTTTATACCCTTTTTTACTTTCCAGTAGCTTCTTTACACTCATTATTCAATATCGTTTTACACTATTGATTTGGTACCAGTACTTAGTGTTCATGAGCGTTATCATTGTTCAGATAAATGAGTACGATGCTAGGTGTTAGTAGTGTGAAAATTTGAAAACGTCGGAGCTTATTGGGTTAAATCGTAGACTTTGGGTGTGTCTCCCCGGAAGCAATCTTTAATGCTTTATTGCTTTATTATTGTGAAACGGTGCCGGAATAAATATTTAGAGGCTTCGAAAACGTTGTCGTGGAACATAACCCCCTATAATTAATAGGATGATAGGTTTGATATATGCGAATTCACATTATGCGAGCTTTTTGCAGAACGTAATCCTCGCATATAACGAATACCTGGTGTATATAATCTTCAAATCTAATCTTTAATACATTAGGAAGCAGGGTATACAATTTTTGTATAGAAAAAAATGACGGAGATTAAAAATTTATATAATCATATCCTAGAGCATGCTAGGACAATGAAGTGTAAAATTGACAGCAAAATTATAAAATCCAATATTTTTTTCTACTGAATCGCTAGATCCCAAAATATGAGTCATGAGGAAACAAAACTAGGTATTCCTTTTTCTCATAAAGGAAGAAATACATACAAACAATCATTGCTTGAATCATATATGAAAAAAAGATATACTTTCCTCTGAAATCAAAATAATTTCACCAAACAAACTTATTCCAGTAGGCAATCGCCCTAATACATTAGGGACTAGATTAACAATGCCTAGGGACTACAGCGGATCTCCAAGATCCTATTAGAAAGTTGTGTGTAATGCAGTGGTTCCCAAACTGGGGGAGGCATGAGCTGGATACAGGGGGCTGGATATATATATATATATATATATATATATATATATATATATATATATATATATATATATATATATATATATATATATATATATATATATATATATATATATAAACAAAGGATAGTGGGGGCGTGAGGATTTCCTAGAAATCAATAGAGGGCATCATGTAAAAAGTTTTGGAACCACTGGTGTGACGGAAGACATAAAGACATGAACACTCCGAAACAGTGCATTTTTTAAGGAAATTTCACTGGGCGACATGACCTGAATATCCCAAACCCAGAGCTAAAATCAATGTATATAAATGATAAGAAATTTAATAAAACTAAGTTATATAAATATTAATATCAATGATCGAGGAATTTAATTCGAACTTTGCACGCTGTAATGTAATATGTTGTGTAACGTAATGCATAATTTTCTTTCAAAGAAATACAATAAACCAAGAATACACAAAACTTATGAGGAGGTACCTCGTGGTCCTCTCAGTACCAAATTAATACATGTATTTATAGTTTTATACTGTAAATAATATACTTTTCTGGTAAATTACTCCATATCACAAAAATAGCAAAATATGCAATATAGAAAATAAGAAGATTATTTAATCCACATGTGAATCAAAAGAAAGAAAATATGCACATTAATTGCCACAAACTGAGTTTTTTTCAGGAACTCAAAAAAAAAAGTTTAAATAAGCAGCATGACCAAGAAACAAATAAAGACATTAAACTGAATTCTTCTTGGCAAAGAACTTGTTTATAAAATGCCTATATTGATATAATTATTTGTCTGGAACTTTGTATCTGCGCTGTTTTTTTTTCTGGAGAAACTTTGCTACAGCGGGTCTAGAATCAAAGTGTGCTGTCCCACTACTGTTAAGGGCAATATGCATCCGACTATTGATGGCCTCTCTTGAGTAGCTGGATTGTTTAGGGCCTTTGAGAATAGTATGGCATGAGACAGCTCGTTCAGGACCAATACTGTGTGGGGTTAGTGAGACATAGGCTTGAACTACTTTGGAAAACACAGTTCCGGATTGGGAGATTTTTATCATGGTGTAGAGTTTCCCTGTTCCGTCTGTAATGTTACCAGGAACAGGAAGGTTTTCAGAGGAAAAATGTCCAAGAACTTCATCAGAGAATTCAGTAATGCAGTCTATTCCAAAAAGACCTTCTACACCCTTTCTTGTTGAGTTAATCATTTGTGCAGCTATTTTTCCTTCGAGGAATACTTTAATTTGTTTCACTATGTCCTCTTGTTCCAGGTCAAGTCTTTGAGACAAATACTCCTTGGCACCTAAGACAATTCCAGTTCTAACACTCGATGTACTCCTCCTTGTTAAAACATAGTGATTGTGAGAGATTCTTCTTCCACTTTCACTTGTTGAAGCTTCATGCTTTTCCCTCAGCTTTTCTTCCATACCTCCTGGATATGGACCAGCTTCCATTAATGTCACAGATGCAAGAGCAGCAGCTTCAGATACTTCAGTATCGCAGAGCGTGGCCATAGATTTCTGACTATCTTTTTGTAGCTTTTCAAACAGGCGAAGGAGATCAAGCATCAGTGCTGAATAAAACTCTTGGTCGCCACCTTCTTTCCAGAGTTTCAGGAAGCCATTTACTGTTGCTTTTTCATTTCGGTGCTAATTTTGATGTGGATACAGAATTTCAGTGTGCCGGTATGGATGGCAGAATTCTTCAAACTGATTCACACAGATTTAAAAGATGCTCGACAAATCTGACCTCAAAGTGCTCAGGAAACCTAAAAAAAGCAAAGCCTGATTCTGCAACAATTTTATTAAGCTCATCTGTTCGAACTGTAAAAGCTCTGTAATAAGATGCTACAGCTTTGATATTTGTGCTCCAATGTTTGATCTCAGTCACTGATGCCTCTGAATCAGAAAATGCTAGATCTGATCGATGTGCCACACACCATACACAAAGAAGATCTCTACCTAGATATTCATTTAGCTTGGCCCATAACCCAGACTTCCTTCCGATATTTGCACTTTCGCCATCTGTAGTCAGTCCGGTCAACTTCTTCTTTGCCACCTCGCCAATACCCAGGTATTTGAAATTAGTCAGTACAGCATCCATTAATCCTTCAGCCCCACGTTTTTCGGAATGACTTTCACCAAAGGAAATGTTCTTCATGTTCTTTTCCCTCCCCACAAAACGAGCAGTAATAAATTTGTTATCAACTGAATATTTATCAACAGAACCATCAACTTGTAGTGAAAAGCAGTCAGCATCAATTATTTCTTGAACAGTAGCTTCCATAACTACTTCAGCATCAGTGTCAAGCATCTCTCGATACACATTTGGATCTCGATAATGAAATGCAGATGCCGGTGGCTGAAAATCACAAAAGGATGCATCTAGCCCATATTCACGGTATACAGAGATCTGGTTGCTAGAATGCATTTTGCCAGTGATCAGCTAGGCCATGAATTCGGAGATAGTCTGATTTGCTTTCTGTCATTATGCATCAACTGCTAACTCGATTAACTGGGATACAGTTTCAGCTTCATGTGACTTCATGATATTTACACATGGGTGTTCATCAGACTGACTTAACCAGAGTTTTTGGGACTCCTCTGCACAAACTGCAGCTTTGTGGACATCACTCTTCAGATGATCAATAATTCTCTTCAGTTCCCTTTTGCCATCTGATCTCAAACCATCAGCCATTGGCACTTGTCCGTGCGTGCATACTTCTTTGCTTCTGAAATATGATTGTAGCACACTGTGCATTTTAAACCTTGTCGCCTTCCTAATCGCGTTTTCACTAGTACATTAGGATATGAAAGTAGCCAAAAAAAAAAATCAACCTTGCATCCTTTATGCCACTCAGTCTCTGTACACTCCTCCTTCCGTGTGAGAATATCACATCTAGATGAAGTTTCTGTAACTCCTGTTATTTTCGTTGTTGGGCATGCTGGCGTTATATCATGGCTGTCCTCTTTACCACCACCTCTCTGTGTAAAATTGTCAGACCCAGTTAACGGGGTCACTAAATCTCAGGTGTCTCATCAGAACTGAGAGATATTGATCCAGCTGGTCTTTTTTGCTGCAGCTGGAACAATTAAATAATCTTTTATACGTTTAGACATGCTTGAGAATTGAGCCTTGACTATTGATTTATTTTAATTACTGAAAAGTTAAAAATATAAATGAATAATATTTTGTGATAATCTACTACCAAAATCGAAATATAATTTCACATAATAATAATAATAATAATAATAATAATAATAATAATAATAACAACAACATCAGCATCAGCCTATCTTATACTTCTTAGTCACACTAGGGCAAATAAATGATGATAGTCCTTTAAATATGTGCTTAATCAATAATCATATTAAATATTAACGGATCTAGACTTAGTGAGGCGCCTTTTATTAAACTACCAATGACCCTGGTCCATGATGGGATATAAGGACTTACTAGGCTGTTTTCCTTATGTCTGGCTACTTAAACAATCTGGGAGGAAGGCCTAGATATAACTTTGCAGGACCCAGGGTCCTTTTCTCTCATATACTAGCAGAGCACGTTACAGCCGGCTCCCAACTCTCACCGTCATTCCTATACAAAAAAAAGAAAAAAAAAAAAATCCTTTACGACACACCACGCCACAGCAACACTCCCTCCTATGTGTAATACTCCCAATCAGATTGTGAGGCTCTAAGCCAGGGGTTCTTAACCAGGGGTTCTTAACCAGGGGTATCCATACCCCTTACGGGCCTTACCTCTTACGGATCTGGGAAGTGAATGTTTCGGGTATGTTACTCGATCTCTGGCAGACATGTTATAGGACTTCTGATGAAAATTATTTTGACAGGAAGTTAAGAGGCTATGGGATCATACTGGGCAATCAGTGGGGTTCTGAAACAGTTCAAACCTTCAGAAGATTGAGAACCCCTGCTCTATGCTGTAGCTAAATTCGGCACTGATATTTAAAGTAACAAAACGTTTCCTACCTCTCAGGACAACCACAGTCAGGTGGACTTTAGCAAACAAGTCACATTCGTATCTGCCTATACATAGCTACATGATGGAAAACTTCCACGATTATATGTGGCTGTTTTATTTCATCATAAATGTATTATTATTATTTTGATAATCCTATTATATTTATAATAAACTATCATACTCACTCTATAGTAAAAACACTGAAATCAGTAAGGAGAAAATTTCGTATTAACGAATTCTCAAATGAAAGAAAACGGAGATAAAGAAGGCCAATACAAGAGCTGTCTTAAATTTACAAAATTTCCTCATAAAGTTTGAGGATTTGATCTGGTCCCAGATACTTAAACAATCGCTTTACTGGGCGACCATTTTTCATCACTGGGCGACCATGAGTGGTCGAGTTATTCAACTCAGTTAAAATGCACTGCTCCGAAAGGGTAAACAAATAACCATTTTATTAATTAATGTGAAATTACAGAGACAAGCGAGAACTATTTTTTTTTACTTTATAACTATAAGACATTATTTTTTTTCCTATTAAGCTCAAAGAAAAGGATCCAGGATAGCAATGCACTTGAACCAGGCCTTTAGAAAGTTATCAAACTTAATGGAACCAAATTATTTACTGAATGGAAGGTACTGATGAATAGTAATCATGTATATTTGAGATGGTCACAACTCAATTTCTTATAATAACTTTGCTTTTTTTTTCATCTAATGATAATGCCCAATTGAATACATGATAAATAAATTGAAAACTGAAAACTAGCACCAAATTAAGCTAAAGACTACCCACATGCTCTTTGTCCTGAAAGATCTGGTGCAATTTAACCCAGACTCTAGAGGAAACCGTCAAAGTGAATCAGAATGAAGGCTCAGGGGCAGCATGAACAGAAGATGGCGCCACTAAAAACCACTTGCCTGTGCCATGACAGGCTGGGCCGACTACCATCAGAGCCCCTCAGAGAAAGGTCTACCGACGCTATGAAGGCTGGCACGAAAAAAAATCTTTTAGGAACCAGATGTACTCTATATTATTCTGAACACACAGACAACAATCACTGATCCAGCACTGTTGGGCCCAGCAACTTAATAGGGGATATGTTGCTGGATTACAGGTTCTGCTATATCAAATATTAGCCCATGCTAGAAAGTAAGTAATAACTAAAAGACTAGAAAATTAAGTGGAAAATGGACATATCAGTTTTGGATACTACATAGTGTCAAATGAGAAAAAAATATATTATGAAAAGGTATGTAGAAGGATATTGTTGCTTGAAACTTGCGAGTTCAGTACAGAGCAAGAATTCAAAAAGTAAATAATTAAATAAACTTTACATTTCAATGAACACTGCACTGGATCCGCTTTCTGGGACCTTTTCGGTTTGACTGCCGCAAAAAATTATGAAACCAAATACGCTTTTCTAATGCAGTTTTTTATGCTCTTTCCAAAAATGTAATTATCTTTTTCGAAATGAAAAATAAAAAAGTTATGGCTATTAAAGGTGTTTATTGCCTATGTATTTGTTAAAGAACACAAAATCTTTAAAAACACAACGTTTTTAAAAAAAAAGGTATGGCTATTTAAAGGTGTTTATTTCCTTTCATAAAATCTTTAAAATTTAGAATTTTGAAATATTTTCTAGTACCACCTTGAATAAGTCTTGTCCCTCATGCCAGCGACATAAATAGAATTCACATACGTAACCATCATCATTTCACCTTAGTTCCACAGTGCCTTTTATTTACGGCGTTTTCCCAGCCAAATTCCAGGTGCTTTCAATTTGTTGTGTGTGAGCTCAGTGATAGGATCTACAAAGTTTTCACTGTGATTTACTGTTAAATGCTTAAAGTTGTACCCAGAAATATCCTCTATTTTTCATATACCGCTTCCACATGTCGCTAACGATCGTACTACCTGGTAGAATGTTTTCCTTGATGCAGCTCTCCAGTGTGCTCCGATCTCTTCGCTCTACGGCATATAGAAAGACATCTCTAGTTTCTTTACAAACATGCCTCCAAACACCCACTGTTCCTTCAGCATTCTTCCTTTATTGTACTTTCTTTTAGCATAGACTGTTTCATCAATTTCCACGGTGCAGTTTTGGACCTCCAATCTTTACAGAGGGTTGTTTAATATTTCTTGGGCTTTTACACTGAGCTGAAAGCTGAAAACGTTCGGTTAGGATTAGGTGGATTGAGTTGGGTTAGGTTAGGTTAGGTTAGGTTTGTTTAAGTTGGGTTAGACGTTAGGTTGGAGTTAGACGTTAGGTTAGGTTAGGTTAGGTTAGGGAGTTTGTTTAGGTTGGGTTAGGTTAGGTTGGGATTACTGGGTTAGGAAGTTGGAGGTTTGTTTAGGTTGGGTTAGACGTTGGGTTTGTTTAGGATTAGGTTGGAGGTTAGGTTTGTTTGGGTTGGGTTAGAGTTAGGTTTGTTTAGAGTTTAGGTTAGAGTTGAGGTTTGTTTGGGTTGGAGATTAGACGTTGGGATTAGGTTAGGTTTGTTTAGGTTAGGTTGAACGTTAGGGTGAGGATTAGGTTTGTTTTGGTCTCAATGTTAACACCTCTCTTAGATAGTTGTTGTAAGTCACAACCGCGTCATGGCTAATACCCAGTTCGTCCCTGCAAATTTTATGCTCGTGTGTTCTTTTGTCCGGCCATAGATGAATTCAATGATTTTATTCACGAGCAAAATAGATCCTTCTAGCCACGTGTTTTTGCGTAGGTTTACTTCTTCAGCAACGACCCTTGTGGCATCTCAGGAAGACCTCTTGTAATCTATGGTCATTGGATGGTGTTTCTGGCACAATTTCTCTTTCAGTATTATTCCGTGGTTCTGCAGAAAGTTGACAGTACTTTCATTGGATTGAAGGTGTTCCCAAAACCACTTTAGACTATATTCGTCGCTAGCCATATTATCTGAGGAAAAAATGAAAATTAAGTTTCTTAATAAATGCATAGGAAATAACCATCTTTAACTGGCCATAACTTTTTTATTTTTCATTTCTCGAAAAAAAGAATTTCATTCTCGGAAAGTGCGTTAACTGCATTAGAAAAGTGTATTTTGGTTTTATAGTTTTGCGGCAGTGAAACCGAAAGATCCGAACATTCACTGTTGGACTGGTGGACAGTCTGTACTAAATTATATCTAGTTTTTATTCTGACAACACTTTTTGCAAACTTCAGATTTTGAGAAAACATCATCCAACCTCTGAACGCTATGATGCCACAATTTCATGATCTTTAATATAACTAGAGTAAATATTTATTTACTTACCACTTCCTTTTATCGGTATGTTTCTTCCATTTGAGAGATTTTTAGTTAATTCGGGTGTTTTGATACCTCATTTGTTGTGCAAATGAATAATAACCACACTATGACTTGACATGAAATTGGATTGTTTCACTCACTTGCTGATATCTCTTTCCCGCATAACCAGTACTCCTGTGTTGGCATATAGATTTTCTACTAACCTTCAAACCTCCCAAGAAAACACAGGAAGGAGTGTAGAGGTCAAAACAACAGCAAATCTTTCCATTAGTCCTATTTCCATTATTTGTTGTTTTCTTCTTCCATTTGATATATTTTAAGCTCTTTAGTGTTTTGAGGTATAATTTCTTGTACAAATGAATAATAACTATTATATGACCATGTCCATTGGGTCAAGAATGGTATAATTCATGTGCCAATATCTCATTTTACTTAATCAACTATGACATACTATTCTGTTGTCATATATATATATATATATATATATATATATATATATATATATATATATATATATATATATATATATATATATATATATATATATATATATATATATATATATATATATATATATATATATATATATATTAGGTGTATCAAAAAAATCCGATATTTTTGGCAACACCGCCAAAACTTACTAAATGGTGAGAAAATACATGTGTTAAAATTTGAAAGCTCTACGATAATGGGAATGCATCGCTTTTTGCATTTAGGTCAAAGTTTGTGAAATTAGGGAAAAAACACATATTTTTGGAAAACTTGCTATAAAGTTCATTATGTCATTTTGAACTTCGCAATACCTGCTAAAATACAATTTTGAGTCCTCTTATATCAGTAAAGTTTCAGTCAAATCAGACAAATTGCAATACATCGCTCATTGCACATCAATATTAATTTCAGCAGAATTTGTGTAATTTCCCTTCTCACACATAAGTAATTTCATTAGTTTTCATGCAAAACATGTTATTTGATGAGATTAATTCTTATTTCTGAATGAGAACTGGCTCTTTGCATACTTTACTGCATTTTTATTTATTTATTTATTTATTTATTTATTTATTATTTTTTTTTTTTTATTTATTTTTTTTTTTAGTAATTTGCAGTGAAGCATCAGGAACTCACCATGAGGAGGTGGCAGTGTCGAGTCTCACCCTATGCTCCATCCCAACCACGCCAACCATACTGATGGAATTTACAAAACGCTTAAACTGAGACTTCCGTGTTGAATTGTGGCATTGCTGCCCTTGATTTTAGATTTGTTCTGAATGAACCCTTCTCTGTTGCTCTGCCCGCAAACAGATGAAAGCCTCTGTCACGAGCTTGATGTGACGCTCAACACTTTGAGTGTGACAGGGCAATTTTGGACATTCAAAGCTGAAGTTCTTGGTAGTGATCATTTCTTTGATTTCATTTGATGATATAGATACAGTCAGTGGTGGCTCTGAAAGACATGTATCATTCAGTTGATAAGATCAATATAGCTGCTTGCATTGATGTTCAACAGGAACTCTGAATGTTCGGATGCGTCAGTTGGTGCTTTTCTTCCCTGCTTCTAAGGATCCTTCTCCATACAAGTTCTTTGTCATCATTTGTCCCAGATATCATTGCAACGAGGACAGCTTCATGGTGAGCACCATAAGCATTCCGCTCAATAACAGAATAACTCCATCTCTGACTTGCAATGGTAGTTTTTGACATCTACTTATTGTCTCAAAAGGAGTGTGCAAGGTGCGTATGTAATGTCACTGTGCCATTTAATTTTGAACCACATTGTGTATAGACCAGCATAATGAATTACTACTAGTGTCAAATTGTTTGATGGATTTTCTGTTGAAACATATAATCAAAGTGCTCTAGATGCAGTTGTCAGCCAGCGAGTGAGCCATTTTCCCAGGTTTTGTGATGCCAGTGATTGTTCACATGAACCTGAAGACACAGCCTGATACATTAGCAGCAGGTGCTTCTGATCTGACGACAAGTCTGAGATGTATTCTTGGTTGATATCAATAGCATCGGCCAGAAATTGGCTCAAAGTCAATAACAGGGAGGTTTTCAAAATCTGTTTCAAAAGTGCTGTTCCGATTGGTCTGTAAATTGACGAGGACCGCTGGTCTTTCCATCCAAATGAATTAATAGATGTCTTAATGGTAATTCATTACTGTGAAGTTGACAAACAATCCATTGCAATGGCTTTCCCAGCTTTTCTTCAAATTTTCTTATGACTCCTGCTCTCCAACCTACGTTTGTATTTGTGCCATCACATCCTATTGAATCAATTTTGTTGACATCGATTTTCTTCTGAATGCAAAAATGCAAAGACCATTTACTATGTTGTTTGCTGAACCACTGGATGCTGAAAATGGCCTATGTATTTGCTACCTGGTTCTGATAGCACTGTGATGTGTTCCTCTGTCACTTCTGTTCTTGCTCTTTTTGCTTTCTGATTTTATCATCATAACAGTTTTATCTTTTCTGCCATCAAAGTATATGCTTGGCGTTACCACACTCACTGAAGATAAACTTTGCTCTCGTGCCCGTTGTCTTTCTCTTGATACTTTGTTTTGTCAATAATATCATCAGTTTCTTCATCAATATCATGCAAAGCTGCTGTAACTATCATTGCTGCTGCTCTTGAAGATACTCAGTCCTATCACATACGATTGCAAAATTTGGCAAAGATTTTCTCTGAGAATGTTTCTTGCTCTTTTGCCCCTATGCCAAGGGAATCTTTCTCAAAATCATCAGAGTCTTCACTGGGAGATGTGCTTGAAGATGATACCAGTACAGTATTGTCACCTACAATGATTCTGATGTTGGTTTTGGGTGACTATGTCTCTCAACCTCCTCTGCTGTGACCTTCCATTGATGCAGTTGTTTGTTGATCAATTGATCAATGTACATTTCCTGACAGATCTTTGATCAGATAAGAAGTCCGTTCCTTGATGGGTACTTTTTTTCTTTGGGACATCTACAAGTTATGAGAAATCTGTGCATTTGCAATATGAGATATCAAATAATGAAGAAATATTATTTTTAAATGATGCAAATTTGTTTTTGAATTCTTTAGAATCTTTTCAGTTAATAATCTTCTTCAGAAATTTTGATAAGATTTGAGTTGTTTCTTCAGAAGAGCCATCACACGAGGTTTAGAAACAGTTGGTATGGAACTGGTCTGCCATACTTGGAGACTGCATCAACAACAAGGGATGTAAGCCAGTGAGCTTCTGAATTTTGACTCTCCACAAATATAGATAATACTTCAAAACATTTTCTTTTGTAGGAAGTTCATTGTACTATGTCTCAGGCTTTCCCAGGAGAGGACACACTAATTTTGACCTTAGTGTTAATTGTTTATCGGTAGACATTACCAATAAGAAATGACAAGCTGGACGCAACACAAATAATACACCCACTCACTAAGGGCCACCAACAAACTGGTTCTTTTCCTGGGAGTGGGGTGTGTAACACACACACCTAAACATACATACAAACGCACACACTGTGTAGGCTATACATTTGTATGCCAGAGCACAACCCTCTGAAAAGCATATATCACTCAGGAGCATGAGTCATGGTGAAAGCTCATTACAGAGTACCATTATGAGGACAATACCTCTTATTCATGTGCAATGCGTGATATATTGAATTTGTCTCATTTGACTGAAACTTTTTACTGGTATAAGGGACTCAAAATTTTATTTTAGCAGGTGTTGCGATTCAAAGTGATATATTGAACTTTATAGCAGTTTTCCAAAATATGTGTTTTTCCCTAATTTCCAAACTTTGACCTAAATGCGCGATGCATTCCCATTATCATAGAGCTTTCAAATTTTAACGCGTGTATTTTCTCACCATTTAGCAAGTTTTGGCAGGTGTTGCCAAAAAATATCGAATTTTTTTTTTATACACCTAAAATATATATATATATATATATATATATATATATATATATATATATATATATATATATATATATATATATATATATATATATATATAGTTGCCAGTCAACTGACAGTGCCACTTGCACCCAGTACCACATGCACCAGTGCCAGCTGAACCAGTGGTCAACTGAACCAGTGGTCAACTGAACCAGTTGTCAAGTGAACCAGTGGTCATTTGAACCAGTGGTCATTTGAACCAGTAACCATCTGAACCAGTGTAAACTAGACCAGTACTACTTGAACCAGTACTATTTCAACCAGTGACCATCTAGACAGTGGTCATCTGAACCAGTGCTACTTGAACCAGTGCAAACTGAACCAGTACTTTTACTTGAACCAGTACTAATTCAGCAGTGACCATCTGAACCAGTGGTCATCTGAACCAGTGCAACTTGAACCAGTGCAAACTGAACCAGTAGTACTTGAACCAGTACTAATTCAACCAGTGACCATCTGAACCAGTGGTCATCTGAACCAGTGCAACTTGAACCAGTGCAAACTGAACCAGTAGTACTTGAACCAGTACTATTTCAGCCAGTGACCGTGTAATACAATTTAACCCTTTTTCGAAGGCCGATGGTACTGTACTCCGTTGTAACCCTTTCATTACAGGTGTAACTCGTTTATGTTAGAATCCTCCCTGCACCAGCTTAAACCACGCATACTGAATTAAAACAACAAATTATCCTAGGCTTTGCATTGAATTAAAACAAGAAATAACCCTAGGCTTTGTACTGAATTAAAGCAAAAAATAACCCTAGGCCTTGTACTGAATTAAAGCAAAAACTAATCCTAGGCTTTGTATTGAATTAAAACAAGAAATAAGCCTAGGCTTTGTACTGAATTAAAACAAGAAATAACCCTAGGTTTGTACTTAATTAAAGCAGGAAATAATCCTAGGATAGGATTTGTACTGAATTTGTACTATTTCAGCCAGTGACCGTGTAATACTATTTAACCCTTTTTCGAAGGCCGATGGTACTGTGCTCCGTTGTGTAACCCTTTCATTACAGGTGTAACTCGTTTATGTTAGCATCCTCCTGCCAGCTTAAACCACGCGCTTATGCAAAGCCATTTTTAATTTGAGCTGGTCCCAGTCCAGCGACACGTGGTGTCGGGATGCTTTCGTGGACCATTTTTTTTTTTTAGTTTTATATTATATTTTTATTTATTTATTTATTTTTTTTACTTTTTTTTCTTTTAGTTTTTTTCTTTTCCTAGCTTATAACAGTTTTTATATTTCCTTTCTTGTTTTATTTATTTTTATTTATTACTTTTTGTGAAATACTTTTCACTTTGTGTTTTGTAAATGAAGTGTGACCATTTTAATGTAGGTTTCGAAGAAATAAAAATACAGTTGAGTCACAACAAACTCTGCTGAACTCGCACATATTTTTGGAATAAAAATACTCTGAATTGTAAGTAAACTAATTATATTCAGATCTTGAAGAAAAATAAAGTTGAAGAAATATAAATAAAATGCAGTACCAGCAAACCACGCATACTGAATTAAAACAACAAATTATCCTAGGCTTTGCATTGAATTAAAACAAGAAATAACCCTAGGCTTTGTACTGAATTAAAGCAAAAAATAACCCTAGGCTTTGTACTGAATTAAAGCAAAAATAATCCTAGGCTTTGTATTGATTAAAACAAGAAATAAAGTTAAAACTTTGTACTGAATTAAAACAAAATAACCTAGGTTAGTACTTATTTAAAGTAACTTGTCGGCTTCTTCACCATAAGATCTAACTTTAACTGCTAGTCTGTTTGCTAAAAGTACATATGTATTTTTGGCCTCTCAAGATTGACAGCTTGGGCATTTGCATTGTTAGCCTATGAACTGCAATGTCTTTCTGATACAATTCATGAAAGACCACATTGTTGGATGAGAGCAATAAAAAGTGACTTGAGCGAATTATGAAACCCTTCCGTGCAATCATACATGACAATGTCTGCATAATCATTAGGTATCTCAAAGTTTGAGACTGAGGAGGTGGTTGGATGTTCTCCTCTTTTGGCGTGTTCGTCTAATACGTCGTTCAATTGCAGATTTAACTGGCATTCTTGCCAGACATCATCGTTTAAGGGACCATCTGAACCTTTTTTTTTTTCGGGAAGAGTGTGCCAATTTTTTAACACACGCGTCAGCAATCCTGCCTGCGGGCCCCAGGGCCGCCGCCAGTATTCACTCGCAGCGCCGCCCACCAGGCCCAGTAGGGTTAGACTTCACTGAGAGTGGGTGCTTTCTCACGTTGCACCTACTCAGTTAAATGCTTTTTTGTAGTTATAATACTGTATATCTTCAAATAATTTTATGTGAAATGGCTCTAGATATTTCTGCTACACATTCCTTGAAGGTGGAGAATTGCTAGTGCATCATGGTTTTGGTATATTCTTCGGACAAGAGCCTTGGATGGATGCTGAAAAAAAGAAAGTATTGGAGGTGCAGGAAATATAAGACTTTCAAATGTAAATCATCAATAATAACGAAGGGCTCAAATATTATAAAGAACCTCTGACCACACCCATTCTGGAGACTCTATTCAAACTGACGTTCATGTTGCCCTTTGCAAAATGAAACAAGATGCAAAAACACTCAGTGCCACCACAAGGACAATTCTCGCCGACCATCTCGTTCCCGTAAACGATGATGTCTTGGCAAGAATGCCAGTTAAATCTGCCATTGAACGACGTTAGACGAACACGCCAAAAGAGAGAACATCCAACCACCTCCTCAGTCTCGAAACTTTGAGATACCTAATGATTATGCAGACATTGTCATGTATGATTCTGGAGTCGATGATCCTCAAAGAATGTTAGCCTTTGGGAGACATGATTTGGTAAATTGCCTTCAGAGTGAGTTATGGATTGGGGATGGAACATTTGAGACTACCCCATTGATTTTCTTTCAGTTGTATACTATTCACGCCAAGATAGGAAACTCCTATCCCCCTTGTATATATTTTCTCTTGCCAAACAAAACAGCTGAAACATACACACGTATGATTGAAATTTTAAAAATGTTGCATCCAGGTCTCAACCCTTCTACTATCTTACTTGATTTTGAGTTGGCGGCAATAAATGCTTTCAAAAATGAGTTTCCTCTAGCAAGAGTATCTGGATGTTTCTTTCATTTAAATCAGTCTGTGATAAGAAAGGTAAATGAATTGGGATTGAAGGTCAGACGTATTAGACGAACACGCCAAAAAGAGGAGAACATCCAACCACCTCCTCAGTCTCGAAACGGTATGAAACAGACCGTGATTTTGCAATGACTGTCAAGTCCCTTCCAGCACTTGCTTTTGTACCAATTGATGAAGTACCTGAGGTCTTTGAAGAGTTGGGAGCTGCTTTTCCAGATGAGGCTGAATGCAATGACCTAATTGCATATTTTGAATCTACATACGTACGTGGACCTCGAGTAGGAGGAAGGGCAAGAAACCCAAGATTTGAACCACAGCTATGGAATCATTACGAGGATGCCCAAATATGTGCACCAAAAACCACTAATTGCACGGAAGGGTTTCATAATTCGCTCAAGTCACTTTTTATGTGCTCTCATCCAACAATGTGGTCTTTCATGAATGGTATCAGAAAAGACATTGCAGTTCATAGGCTAACAATGCAAAATGCCAAGCTATTGTCCAATCTTCAGAGGCCAAAGAAATAGATAATATTGTACTTTATAGCAAACAGACTAGCAGTTAAAGTTAGATCTTATGGTGAAAAGAAATGACAAGTTACGATATTTGAGAGCAATTACCCACATACCAAGTTGTTGGAGTAGAAAATAAGATTTAATTAACTTTGTGCAATATATACAGTACTTACCTTGTTACCATAGAAGTAACTTCAAACGTTATACTGCATTTTATTTATATTTCTTCCAACTTTTGTTTTTCTTCAAGATCTGAATATAATTGGTTACTCACAATTCAAGTATTTTTATTTCCATAAAATATGTGCGAGTTCAGCAGAATTTGTTTAACGTGACTCCAGCTGTATTTTTATTTCCTTCGGAATCACCTACATTAAAATAGTGCACACTTCATTTACCCAAAGTGAAGTATTTCACAAAAGTAATAAATAAAATAGCAATAAAACAAGAAAGGAAATATAAAAAGCTGTTATAAGCTAGGAAAAGAAAAAAGCAAAACTAAAAGAAAAAAGTAAAAAAATAAAAATAAATAAATATAAATATAATATACTAAACTAAAAAAAAAAAAGGTTGCGAAGCAGCATCCCGACTCCACGTGTCGCAGGACTGGGACCAGCTCAAAATAAAATGGCTTTTGCATAGCGCGTGGTTTAAGCTGGTGCAGGAGGTCTGCTAACATAAACGAGTTACACCTGTAATGAAAGGAGTTACACAAGCGAACACAGTACCATCGGCCTTCGAAAAGGGTTACAATTGTATTACACGGTCACTGGCTGAAATGGGTCCAGTACAAATTCTATCCTGGGTTCTTCATAGCACAGTAGTACAAATCCCTATCCCTGGAGTTATTTCTACTTTAATTAATAAGTACAAACCTAGGGGTTAGTTTCTTGTTTAATTCAATACAAAGCCTAGGATTAGTTTATTCCTGCTTTTAATTCAAGTACAAATCCTGGGATATTTTATAAACAATTCATTAATACAAACATTTCTTTATTTGGAAAAATTCAGTACTAAAGCCTAGAAGGATTAGTTTTTTGCTTTAATTCATTACAAAGCCTAGGAGTTATTTTTTTGCTTTAATTCCAGTACCTGGCTAAGTTGTTTTGTTAGTACAAAGCCTACAGGTTATTTCTTGTTTTTTTAATTCAATGCAAAGCCTAGGATAATTTGTTGTTTAATTCAGTATGCGGTGGTTGCTTAAGCTAGTGCAGAGGGAGGATGCTAACATAAACAGAAGTTACACCTGTAATGAAAGGGTTACACAACGGAGTACAGTACCATCGGCCTTCGAAAAGGGTTAAATTGGTATTACACGGTCACTGGCTGAAATAGTACTGGTTTCCAAGTACTAGTTCCAGTTGCACTAGTTCAAGTTGCACTGGTTCAGATGACCACTGGTTCAGATGGTCACTGGTTGAATTAGTACTGGTTCAAGTAGTAGTACTGATTCAGTTTGCACTGGATTCAGAAGTAGCACTGGTTCAGATGACCACTGGTTCAGATGGTCACTGGTTGAAATAGATACTGGTTCAAGTAATTACTGGTTCAGTTTACGCACTGGTTCGAATGGTTTACTGGTTCAAATGACCACTGGTTCAAATGACCACTGGTTCGCATTGACTACTGGTTCCAGTTGATGACCACTGGTTCGAGATTGACCACTGGTTCAGATGACCACTGGTTCAGATGGTCACTGGTTGAAATAGTACTGGTTCAAGTGAGTACTGGTTCAGTTTGCACTGGATTCAAGTTGCACTGGTTCGGATGGTCGCTGATTCCAAAATAGTTTGCTGGTTCAGTTGACCACTGGTTCCAGTGGAGAACCAGTGTTGTCCAAACTGGGGTCCATGCGTACCCTGGGAATTACGCAACATAGATCATAAGGTACGTGACAAGACGACGACACACACATTTTACACACACACACACACACACACACACACACATGAAACTTCCATGGTTTCTATAGAAGGCAAAGGTAGGGGAGGAGTCCGAGGGACAGGTCGGTTACTCAGGAAGCACACGTATTGTACGTGTACAAGGCAGTGCTGACTACTTCTTTATACTGCTCAGTGACTCAGTCTTCTCTTAGGCGCGTCCAGAGTGAGCGCGGCTGTTTATTTGAAAATAACAGAGAAGCTTTTGGAAGGCAGTTGCTCGTTAACAACAACAATGGATGAGATGTGGCTAAAAAGTGGCAGCTAACAGTAGCCGCAGCTTGGTGACGCCAGACAGAGAAATCAAACAGGTGCAAAGAAAAAGACAGATATTCTAAATATCAGCCTCGGCAGTACAAGGTAAGAGGTATGTGCTTTTGGGATTTACTGCAGCAATTCTGATCCTCCGGAAGCTTTGTGCTTCTTCTGAGGGGGAGAGAGCTGGCCAACAGTAGTATGAAACCAGCTCACCTCCAGCGTCACCCTGAAAACAAAACATCAGTGTCATATTGGTAAACCGGTAGAGGTTCTTCAAAAGAAAGCTCTCTGATTTTCAATTAGCTCCCAAAAAGTACTTCAGAAAGCCACGACAACTTCAGGCAAAGCTTTCTTGAAGCATCTTCAGCTGTAACATCTTGCATTGTTGCTTAAAGCCAAAAGCCATTCTAGTATTGCTGAAGAACTTATTTTGCCAGCTGCAGGTATGATGGCTGAAATAATGGTGTGGATAAAAAAGACAATGACCAACTAAAAGCAATTCCTTTTGTCACACCAAACTGTCTCGCGCAGAATTAAGAGAAATGAGTGCAGATATTCAAGATCAAGTTGTGAATAAGATGAAAGCAAGCCAGTCATTTGCACTCAAGTTGACGAATCAACCCCAACATTGAGTGGGCAGGCTCATCTTGTCTCTTTACATGAGAATACATTGATGAAAGGTGATATCAAGGAACACATGCTATTTTGCAAAATTAGAAGAGCACACAACAGGGAGGCTATGTTTAATTAATGTAATTAATCAGTTCTTCTCTGAACAAAGGGCTGACTGCGTCTTGCATGAGTATGTGTACAGAATGCCTGCTGCATCTCATGACCGGGGAAAGGTGAAGGAGGACTGAGTAACCAGGATTAGAAGAGGAAAATCCTGATGTGGGTGGACTCACCATCATTCACAGAGAGTCATTGCTTCAAAGAAAATGAGCCCTGATTTGCATGGGGAACTCTGAATGATGCCATCAGGTAATCAACTTCACTAAAGTCAAAGGCCACTTAATAATCGTCTGTTTCACATACACTTTGTGAAAAGCATGGGGTCCAGAGCACACAGAGCTATTACTTCACACAGGAGGTGCGCTAGCTGTCGCGTGGGAGGATACTCACCAGATTGTTCGGAAGTTGCGAGATGAGGTAGCTTCTTCTTATCAGAACATGAGTCTCCTTTTATATATTTACACTACTTGACACACAACTGGCATATCTTGCAGATATATTCAACAAACTGAATAGAGTTAAATTTGTCTCTACCGCAAGGTAATGAGGCTAAACATTCTCAACCTATATGACCAAAGTTGCTGGTTTTCAGAAAGAAAATTAGACTGTGGGAAAACATGCTCAGGGGGGAGAGTTTACGTGCTTTCTCCTCTGTCAGATGCCTACTTTTCCATTAACAATTATGAAAAGGCACTCTAGAGAACCAGTCATTGTGGAACATTTGTCCAGCCTTAATAGTGCTTTTAAGTCTTACTCTGACATACATGAACTGATCAGTACAACTGGACTGGATTAGGAACCCATTCCTCTTTTCTGAACACGAGAAGCTTCCTATTTGTTTCCAAGGAAACACTGATAAGAGACAGTGTGCTGCAGACCGTGAAAGCTTCAAACTGTTATTTGAAAGCTCAAATGTGCTCCTTCTGGAGCTCTGCTGATGAAGGAGCACCCCTGATATAGGAAAAAATGGCATTGAAGAAACTTCTGCCATTTGGGTCTACCCTACCTTTGTGAGCGTCTTTCTCCGCACTGAGCATTTATCAAATCAAACAGAGAAACAAACTAAATGTCAACCTGGAACCAAAGCCCTAATCACTGCAGTAGCCTCAGTACCATAGGATGGAAAAAATCATCAGTGAACATCAGCCTGCATCTCGCATTAAGTTAGCCAAGTATTTTTCATGCATTGTGTTATTAAATCATCCTTTTTTATTGCTGTGTGTAATAAATTGAATTTATTGAGCCAGAACTCCTGTTATGCATTTTTCATATTTAATTAATAACCTGTTAAACGCATTTATCCTAAATAAATGGTGAATTTGTTCAGAAATGGGTGGACCCCGGTGTTGAGTGTAACAGTAGGATAAGGTAATAAAAGAGGTACACCCAATAGGCCAGAAATGTTTGGACAGCACTGCAGTAGACCACTGGTTCAGATTAAGTTCTACTACGATTTCCAGTTATATCTACTGGTTCCAGTGATTGTCTGCTGGTTCAGTTGGCACTTTGAATTGCATAATGGTACTGGTGCCAGAGTGGCACTGGATTTCAGTTGACATGGAACCATATATATATATATATATATATATATATATATATATATATATATATATATATATATATATATATATATATATATATATATATATTTAAACTAACCTGAAAAGCATAGGAAAGAGTATAGAGGTAAAACTCAACTGTGAAATCAGCAATGAAATGTGTGTGGGAACCTTATCCTCCACGGGCAACTTAAACCCGTGGCTCACCACCAAATCTTCTCTGCTGCCACTGACAACAACGGTGTAGTACAAAGCCTATCACGCATATTTATTGTAAATAATCAACATAGCAAATCTAATTAAACTAAATTTATCCTAATTTGATCTAACCTAAACTAACCTACCTACCTAATGAACCTAACCTAATGTACCTATGATAAATATATGTTTGACATTGTAATATTAATTATTATTCATTTGCGACGGAAATGAAGTACAAAATCATGCAATTCACTACATTTATCACCAGAAAAACATGAACCACATAAGAAAATCGTTGGTTGGGTGAAACTGTAACTTGTCCAAATGGTTTGCTAAGCAATGCGGTAACCCACAGGTTTACGTTGCCATAGGCGACGTAAACCGTCAGCTCACCACTTCATCGCTGCCGAACAGTGCAAAGACCACGTACCACATGTATAAAAGATCAAACTTAACTAACCTGACCCTAACTATATTTCGCTTTGAACAGCCTACACATGGCATGGCGGCCATTCAGTCAATTGGCAGAAGTCAAGATTGCCACGGTAATAATGGTTACTATTAATCATTTGCACAACAAATAATTTATCTAAACACTCATATGACCCCCTCAAAGAAAATGAAATGGAAGAATAAAAACAAAACCTGGGAATGGCAATAAAATAAATAAATACCATGTAGAGCTGAGTAGCAGAACTAATATCAGCACAGCTTTCCATCAACTCACGCCCAACTTCTCTCTGATCTTCTCATTTAGCTGTCCAGCACATCCCAAACTCCCCTTCACCTTGACCCATCCTCATTGTCTGATAACATTTCCGGGCCATTTTACTTTCTTATGTGCTTTTACACTAGAATATTACCGAGCCTCCGTGGTCAGCGTGCCTGGCTACTACTCCGCAGGGCCAGGTTCTACCCGGCCCGGGCAGTCGGCGTGCAGCCCACCCAGCTGTTCATTCTCCTTTTCGGGCTGGTGGATAAATGGGTACCTGGGGAAACCTGGAGAAGGTAAACTGTGGTAACCCGGATGTCACACTGGCCCTGTGTCCCGGGGTGATGGGCTCCCTCCCACCACAGGCTCAAGGGCCAATATCACGGAGATGAACACCGAGGCCACGCACTGCCACAGCGTATGCCCCCAACTTTACCTTCTTCTTCTTCTTCTTGGGTGTTTGATGGGGCTAGTTAGGCTGTGGGATCACAGCCTCCAGAGTCCCGTCCAGCTGAGTCCAGCTGTTTTCAAACTAATCTGATGATGTGATGACGACGATGTCAACGTCCCCTTTTCTAACAGGTTGACAATCAATTCAAATAACAAAACTGAAAATTATATTGCGAAAGTGTATTGTAGTGAGAAGAGATAGATAATAATATGCAGTGTGGGTAAATAAGCAAAAGGGAGGACCAAGAATAGGAGGATTTACGAATTAAGCGATACAAGGCGATACAGGTCAAAATAAGAAGACTTAAGGATGGAGGTGGTTTATATAATGATTCAAATGTGTGTCCTGATGACATTTCACAATCACATCATCCACCTGCATGATGGAACCGCATAATTCGGCATATATGATATACTAGGAAGTTTCCCAACGTTTCCAAAATGATACCTTATCAAAATTTAAGATTATCTATGTAGTGTACTTGCTGGAGAGAGAGAGAGAATGACGGTTAATGCCATATTAACGTTATGTTCACATATCTTGAACTAACCTATAATACTTATTCACTACGTATATACAACGTTTTCAACTTTTCAAGCATTAAATGCAGCGCTTATTTTCACGATGTTATCAATACGTGAGCATGACGTAAAACCATTACGTAGTGTATTCGTAGATGTAACACGATCGAATTACAGTAACATTCAAAGAGACTATATACCAAGAAACAGTGGTATGTAGTAATTCCTCAGGCGATGCGCAAGTAGCGCCATCTATTAGGGTCCACCAAAACGTCACTTTCAGGGGTAGCTTTACTATTTTTGAAGTACCTGCCAAAGCACCCTATCCAGCCTTTACTTTTTTTCTTCATTATTGTAAAATTATTTACTAATGGGGTAAAGAAAATATATTTGTTCTTATGTTTTATTATTGGTATTATCTATACTATATCAATTTGTTATTTTAGGAAAATATATTGTGAAAGCATTTGCTAATATATATATATATATATATATATATATATATATATATATATATATATATATATATATATATATATATATATATATATATATATATATATATATATATATGTGTGTGTGTGTGTGTGTGTGTGTGTGTGTGTGTGTGTGTATAGTGCTTTAAATACAAGCAAAGCATACAACATTCTATGCATGCTAAATTACTATAATGCCTTTGCAACTGTGGTAACCCGGATGTCACACTGGTCCTGTGTACCAGGGTAATGGGTTCCCTAACACCACAGGCTCAAGGCCCAATGTTACGGAGATGCGCACCGAGGCTACACGCTGCTACAGCGTATGCCCTAACCGTACCTTTACCTTTTGCAACATGCTCTTAGCTGAGTAAGAATATCACACTAACTGTACAAGTGCCAGATAATGGCAAGCATTGCATACTGTTTGACAGGGCAGAGAACAAAAGCTTCTAAGCATTACAACTGAAATAAACAATGGGAGACACTCAAAGCTTGTTAACTGAACATGACCCGATTTATAACAGCCAAAACCAACAATCATGCGTAAAATACAATGAAAACATAATAAAAAAGATGCAATCCACATCACAAAAACATCAAAGCATAATAAAACATGCTGAAATACATGATGGAGGACATCAAGAAGGTAACACATGAGTTGTTTTAAATGGAATGCAATAACTTGGTGGTCCTGGGAGACAGCCGAGCCTGGAGGTGAAAAAGGGATGTAGGACACGGTATGATCTCACAAGCTCTGACCTTGGTGTCAGGGTCATGAAGATATTAAGCTCAGTAGACACAACTATGCAGCGGAGGCACATATGATAAAAGCAAATGAGACAAAATAAGGCAACTCATAGTGTAAGAAAATATCAGGAAAGTTATGCTGCAGTATGTGACACACCACATTACAGGGCAGAGAGTGATATGTGTCATGATTTCATTATTCAGGGAGTGCCCTGGGGAAAATTACCAGGAGTCCCCGCCATTTTGATTGAGCGTAAGAGCGTAAGAGCGTAAAGAGTACTGTTAGGCCTCTCATGGTTACATTTCTTGGAGATCTAACTAACAGCGAGGCCGTAAGGAAGGAGGTGGAAGAGACGACACCCTGCACGGCGTACGCAAACGTTTGCAGGAAAACAGTGTCATTCAGCTCAACGACAACCGCGTCAGTTTTATCAAGCAGCGTGAAAGCGGTTATGGCAGATTATCTCTCCCTCGGGTGAAAAGAAATTGCAGTTAGTTGTGCCTGCGAGATACAGAGGCTGTTCTCAAGTTAGGTCACAGTACTACTCTAGGTGGTCATATGGGAAGAACCAAGACACTCGCTCGCGTACAAGAACATTTTATTGGCCAGGGATAGGCCAGGAGGTAGCTAGATACGTGAGGTCGTGCGATGTGTGTCAAAAGACTATAGATAGGGGTAGGGTAAAGCCTGCACCCTTACAGCCACTGCCCATCATCGATTCTCCATTTGAAAGAGTAGCGGTAGATTTGGTGGGGCCAATGGCCCCGAGCCAGCGATGGCTCCCGGTATATTCTTACGCTTGTAGATTTTGACACGCGTTGGGCGGAAGCGGTGCCGCTGAAGAATAGTGAAACGCAAACTGTGGCTGAAGCTCTCATGACTATCTTTTGCCGAGTCGGTATACCCAGACAACTACTGAGTGATCAGGTACTCAGTTCACCTCAGGGATGATGGAGGAGGTACTACGTCTGCTGGCGTGCAAGGGGTTACATACCGCCCTACCATCCCATGGGGAATGGACTGTGTGAACGTTTAACGGCACACTTAAGAAAATGCTTAAACGCATGGCTACCGAACAACCCAAGGAATGGCCTAGGTACCTGGCTGGCAGAGAAGCGCCACAGAACTCCACCAGGTTCTCCCCGTTTGAGCTAATGTATGGTAGGTCGATCAGAGGTCCGCTTCAGTTATTGAGAGAGCTGTGGGATGACAATGTATCGGACCTGGAGGTCAAGACCACATACCAGTACGTGTTGGATTTAGGTGACAGGCTGAGAGAGACCTATAACATTGCTAAGGAGGAGTTACTCCAAGCAAAACAAGTACAGAAAAGTTACTACGACAGGAAGGCAAAGTTGCGTAAGCTCAGTGTAGGAGAACGGTGCCTAGTTTTGCTTCCCACAGCGAGCAACAAGCTATTAGCTCAGTGGAAGGGACCTTACGAGGTTCAGGAGAAGGTTAATGACCCTAATTATATTCTCCTGGTTGATGGACACCCAAAACGGTTCCATATCAACATGCTGAAACAATACTACCGGCCAGATGCAGCCGCAGGTTGTTTGCGAGAAAGTGAGTATGATGAAGAGAAGGTGAGGTGTCTAGAGTTAGTTAAAGCTCACTATTCTCAACCTCAGACCATAGATGTAGGAGCGGCAGTAGTAATACAGGATGATGAGGACGGCGAGGCTCCTCTCACTGTATCTTATAGAGACAGACAGAGTCAGTGCATGACGTGACGTTGGGAGAAAAGTTAACCCCAGAGGAGAGGAACTATTGGCATCGCTGCTAGAGCGTCTGGTGGCAGATTAAGATGATCAAAATGGACAAGTAGGTGGCTCGGAGACTTTATATTCACTAGTGACAGTGATGTGTGGGTGCAGTAAGGTGGCGGGGTACTGGATGCGTGCCTAGTACCGCCAGTATAATGAGGATCAAGCTTCTACCTGTAACCCCTGTAACTACACCTCACCCATCGTGAGTAGTGGGGGGGATTCTGGAGCTGCCCTGTGTAGACCACCCGGCCTCTTGCAGTTTCCCTGTGCTATGTTCTTATGTTCTTATGATCTTGGGACCTTAAGATTCAGATGAGTCGAGGAACCAAGTGACGAAAGTGTTCAGATTAGATGGGTTCAGGAGTCGCCACCCCATGGTGCGATCAGCCAAGATCACTACTCTCAGCCTCAGGCCGTAGATGTGGAAGAGTTTTGCGGTATGCTTAAAATTTAAGACGCATGGTATGGTGCATGGTGTGATAATGTAAGGAAAATTAGGCAGTTAGCCAGGAATTTATACAATAAGTTACACCATTTTTACACCTACCTACCGCTACTCCACATCTACGTATACATACATAACACCACTTACATATTGTGAATAAATGTGGCGAAGTTCGCCAAGCCCGCTCTAAAAGGTACTGGCGCCTCGCTATGGAGTTTTCCCTCTAGTTTGAGTATTAACGTAAATGTTGAGTTTTTTCACTCACAGGCGAACCGTCAATTACCTGAGCAGAGGTTAACTGACATACACCACAGTATGAGAGGGTGTATGAAAAGTGTGAGAAAGTACTGTCAGGAACATGTTGATCTGAAGGTGCAGGTGTAGGGCATATTACCAGTGTTGGCAGCGTATTCACAGTTTAAAAACTTTTCTCTGAAGACAAAAGTTTTCTTAAAGGAGGGGCGAAATGTCATGATTTCATTATTCAGGGAGTGGCCTGTGGAAAATTATCGCGGGAGTCCCTGCCATTTTGATTGAGAGAGCGGGAAGAGTCACAGATCAGGCGGGAAACAGAAGCTTTTTAAATCATATTCGTTATTACTGCCAACGCTGAGCTATGTGTGGGATGCATGACCCACTATGACCAAGTGCATGTGTTAGGTTATTAATAAATAACAATCCATAACCGTTACGGCGCTTTAGCTTAAGTGTTGAACAGAAAACGAGATGTCAGTATGGCGAGAGCTGGCATCTTGGGCGACCGGCGCGCGCGGAGCATTGTGGGACCGCCGCCATCTTCCAAGGCATCTTCCGCCCAGATTCGGCCGAGAGTAGACGTCCCTCCCGCCTCCCGCGCCACGCTGTCCATCGTGGGGTTTTCCTGCCTTTGAGTATCCACAATTCCAGGTGATTGTGTACTCAGGCGAGGAGCCGTTGGGAGGTAAGGAGGGCACGGCGCGTTGCAGTGAGGAACGAGAAGAGGACAGAAGGACTCCAGGCCGAACGGACCACGAGGAAGATCAGGGTGTAGCTTCCCTCTTCTCCACCTACAGCTAAGTAACCATTCGCTAGGATGTTTAGGATAGCTACTAGGTTGCTGTGTGCTTGGTGTTAATCAATTATTCTTAATTTCCAGCAGAGTCTCTTTGTTGTTTTCAATAAACTTAAGAGCAGGTTTATCTGGCTTTTGCTTACCCTATGAGAGATGTGACTGGTCAGATATTTAAATAAATAAGGACTAGAGGGCTGTTAGTCTGATAACTCAATTTTCAGTTATTTTATTTTATATTTTTTATTGCTGAGAATTTTGGGATTTTCGGAAGTCAGACCTTTCAAGAACCCCACAATATGTATTCCATAGGATACATCAGTAAAATTGTTGCTTTTTTTGAAATAAACACACATTAAATTTGTATTTAATAAAATATTTTGATATTAAACTCCTTGAACTGGCCAAACAAACAAACCACTCTGCTCCCCCCTGCCCCCCCTTTAAAAAAAACATTATTTTTCACAAGGTTTATGAGGCATTAGTCAAGAATATCAACTGCCATTACATTTTGTCAAAAAAAATCATACCTATGTGATTATGTTTATTATATAAAGCAGAAAAAAAGCATTGCATGCTGTAATACAAACAAGATTACTCCTGGAAGCCACATTAATGATGCCAGACACGTGATGATAGACACTTAGTGTGATGAAATTACATGCTGTATTTCACATCATGAAACCAAGACAAGTGTCACTACAGCACATATTAGGTAAGGCAGGCACCAAAAGCTTGTTACCTGAACAAGATTAAATATAACAGGCAAAATCCACAATAAAGCATTGCATAATGTTGGGTTGGACAGAACAAATGCTTCCAAGCATTACACCTGAAATAAACATTGGCAGATATTCAAAGCTTGTGAGCTGAAGAACATCTGATTTATAACAGGCAAAACCAACAATGGTGCATTACATGCGATATCTGGCAGGGGATTCCTTGCATTACAACTGGAAAGTGGCAGACACCTAAAGCTTGTTAACTGAACAAGATCTGATTTATAACAGGCAAAACCAACAATGGTGCATTACATGTGATATCTGGCAGGGAAGATAAATGATTCCTTGCATTACAACTGAAAAGTGGCAGACACCCAAAACTTCTTAATTGAACAAGATTTGATTTATAACAGGCAAGACCAACAATGGTGCATTACTTGCAATATTTGGCAAAGTATATGGAAAAAAATTCTTGGCGTAACAAGAGTAATACTAAATAATGGCAAATCCCATGAAGTTTCTCTTATTTTGACAAAGCCTGTGCTCTTTGCTGCAGGGCTGTCAGAGTCTGTTTGCTCCACCTAACATTTACTGAAATACCCCTGAGTCATGAGTGAAGTGTTGAAACAAGGCAAGTGAAATACTGTGCTTAGAAATCTATTAGTATTTGGACTTTGATAGTATAAGGCCAGAGCAAACCTCCTCTCGTAACCCAATATCTCCTACTAGGCTTAGATCTTGGCATCTTGCAGCATGTTGAACCTGACCTTAGAAAAAATCCACCCTTATTGGATCTAAAAAATTGCTGGCTCTGGGCAAAAACTGCCCAGGAGTTGTAACAGCTTGGGCTTTGAGCTGCCTTGCCCTCCGGCGCAGACGGCAGACTGTTGTGTGCAGCAATTTTCACTTTTCATGTCTGAAAATACATGCAAAAATATTTAATCACAATTAATCACAATTCTAAATAATAAAATATGTGCATGTAATTGCATTATTTTCAGTGCTCTAAGGACAGTGAATCTAAGCATTGACATTATGTCTGCACGCCAGCTTCGATGGAAGGCTTCACTTAGATTGCCTGACAAGAGTAATATTTTCAGGAGATGGGGGAGAGGATACAACTGCAGACTCTTGACAGATATAATGTCAAGATCTACAAGCACCCATTTTCCATATATATCTTTGATGTTCAGTCCATACTAAAACATTTGTCAATGTGTTGCCACACTAAAAATCTAAAAATTCCCTGTTTCTCAGATGTTAGTCATACCTAAACCCTGCTAAACCATCCAAGTGAATCAAGAAAGAGTTCCGAGAGGCAGCATGAGCCAATAATAAATGGCGCCACTATAAAAAAAAATTGCCTCCACCATGACGGGCCTGGGCCGACCGCCAGGCCCCTGAAGAAAACCTACCGGCGGGTGGGGAAAAAAAAAAGGATCACATCAGAAGAATGGACATAGGTTTGTTAGTGGCACTTCAAGGTTATGCTTCCTCTTCAAAGATTGGCCAGTCATGGTTTAAAGTGGAACAGGATAAACAAGAAACAGGCAGGTATCTGTGGACAATACTGTTACTATCAAAATAGCAAAATTTGAACCTATGCTATCAAAAACACAAGACCCATATGCTGATCACTCAATTAATCATAACGATACTACAGCCATAGAAACGTAATAAAGAGTTTAAATGTTATTCAAAATGTCAACCTTTTTACATACCTTTTTTTTTTTTAAAGATATGTAGCCTACTGGTGTAACAGTTAAATATTGTACTCAATTTGTATGCAGAGATGTGAGGAATGTTATTAAGCTGTAATGTTTCCAACACATTAGTTGTGATTAAACAACACGGAATACAAAGGAACACAAAGAAAGAACAAACAACAGCAGACTTGCTGGTCCTTACGAGGTTGTTTGTGACAAGCTACACTAACTATCTAATCAAAGGTGGAAGATGAAGGACAGCAAAGGCGAAGGCTCCTCCCCACCACCCCATCCCTCCAGCCTAAGCTGGCAGGAAAGAAAAAAGAACCATGCAGCATGGAAAAACTGCATGGAATTTATGTAGGAAAGAGGAAAGAACTACCATTACTGCTACCACTAACCGGGCGATAAAAGCGGACAAGGACACCAGTATTCGAAAGAACTTAACGTTATTACGACAATGAGTAATATCTTAGTTGCTGGTTGGATTCAAAATACTTGTCTAATCTTTTCTTGAAGGCCGTAACTGTTGTACTATCAACGACATCACAGGGAAGAGAGTTCCAAACATTAACAACTCGATTGAAGAAGTGTTTAGCTTCGTGCGACGATAATATTTTACCACTTATCTTCAAATTGTGATTTCTTCTTGTTCTATTTGATCGATCAATTGTAAAGTAATCTTCCGCATTAATAGCACTGAATCCTTTAAACATTTTTAACACTTCTATTAGATCGCCTCGCATTCTTCGTTTTGATAGACTGAATAAATTTACTTCTTTAAGCCTTTGTTCATATGATAAATTTATCAACCTAGGAATCATCTTTGTTACTCTTCGTTGTACCCGTTCCAACTTTTCTATGTCATTTCTGCAATAGGGAGACCAAAACTGTACACAGTACTCTAGACGGGGTCGAACCAACGAATTATACAGTTTTAATATTACTTTTTCCGATTTATTATTAAAGACTCGTCCGATGAAGCCAACCAATTTGTTTGCAGTTTTAACTACCTCTGAACAATGCTGACCGGGCTTTAAATCGCTTGATATAGTGATTCCAAGATCCTTTTCTTTACTTACTGCAAAAAGTTGTTGGCCATTCATTACGTACCAAACGCGACTGTTATTTTTTTCCGATGTGCAACACTTTACATTTGTCAACGTTAAATTTCATTTGCCATTGATTGGCCCAACGTGCAAGTCGATCTAGATCTGATTGTAAAGCTTCTTCGTCGAGTGTCGCAGTTACTTTACTGGCAATTTTCGTGTCATCAGCAAATTTTGATACTTTGCAAGTGAACCCATCATCGATATCATTAACATAAATTAAGAAGAGCATGGGGCCAATCACTGATCCTTGAGGTACGCCGCTTCTGACATCGAGCCAGTTAGATGTAACACCGTTTAGAACTACTCTCTGTTTCCGCTCAGACAGTCAGTCCGCAAGCCAATTGTGAATGTTACCCGAGATACCGTGCGCCAATAGTTTGCAGAGCAATCGTTGGTGGGGGACCTTATCAAATGCCTTTTGAAAATCCAGATATATGATAGCTACTGATCTGCTTTCATCAAACACCTCAAAAATATAATGAAAAAAATCAAGTAAGTTAGTCAAACACGAACGTTTACTACGGAAGCCATGTTGCGAATCATTTATTATAATATTTTCTGCGAAGAATTTCACCATATTGTCGCGAATGATAGTCTCCATTAACTTAGAAACAATCGATGTCAGGCTAATTGGTCGATAGTTTCCTGGATGAGATTTGTCCCCCTTTTTGAAAATTTGTGTGACATTTGCAAGTTTCTAACACGAAGGAACTTTTCCAGCTGTTAAAGATTTATTGAATATGATGGAGAGCGGTTTACAAATTTGATGTTTGATTTCTTTTAAGACCCTAGGGGTAATTTTGTCTGGACTAGGAGCTTTGCTTACTTTAATCTTTTCAATTGTGCGTAAAATGTCACTTTCTATGATGAGGACGCCACTTAACATCTTTTCGGTCCTTCTAACCTCCGGCGGTTGAGGTGATAAACAGTCTTCGTCGGTAAATACGGATGCGAAAAAGTTATTTAGGATATTAGCCATTTCATTTTCATCGTTCGTGTGGTTACCATTTTCATTAGCAAGCTGTCCGATACCACAAGTGAGTGACTTTTTATTATTTACATAGCTAAAAAAATCTTTAGGATTAGATTTACTTGTTTTCGATATATATTCTTCAAGATTTTTCTTGCTTCGTTTTATTAAATTCTTGATTTCGCAGCGAGTTCTGTCCAACTCTAGTTTGTCAGCCTCACTCTGAGTTGATATGTATGAACTGCATACGCTTTTTTTAAGAGATAGGCTATTTTGAATTTCGTTATTCCACCATTTGGGTTTCTTCTTAAAAGCTGAACGTCTGTTACGATAGGGTACGCATATGCTTATGGCATTGTTCAATATTGTGGTGAAGGCCCCCCAAGATTTATCAGTATCTGTTTCCGCCGAGATTTCAGTCCAGTCAGAATTATTTAGAATTGATCGGAGTCTTTCGAAATTCGCTCTCTGATAATCAGGCACCTTTTCTTTACTAGGAGCTACTTTACTTTCTTTCATATTGATGCTGAATGTGATTGTTCGGTGATCGCTAGAACTAAAAATTGGACCAACATTTACTTCGTTAACTAGATCAGCTGTCGTTGAAAAGATAAGGTCAAGTATATTATTTTCCCGAGTCGGTTCTTGAACGTGTTGATGCAAATCACTTTCTAGTAAATTTGTGTACAGGTCGAGCCCTGTATGACAGTTCAACGGTTCACCCCATCTTTTCACTGGCAAGTTAATGTCCCCGACAATTACTGCCTCGCAACTGCTACTTGTTTCTAATAATAATTCACTTAATGCGTGGTCGATATCAAGAGTCTGCCTTGGCGGTCTGTAGATAAGTCCAGTTACTATTTTATGAGATTTATTTTTAATTTCAATGAAGACCGTGTCTACATTGGTTATATTATCTGTTTTCACGGATAATGAATGGAGAGAGTTGTGGATATAAAAGATAACGCCTCCACCCTGTCTGTTCTCTCTTTCATGACTAAAGATGGTATAACCCGGTAATCTATATTCCGCAGTGAAATCTCTATTTGAAGTGTCCATCCAAGATTCTGTGACTCCGATGATGTGATAATGATTTGTAGCTGCGAGGACTTCTAAGTCTTCAAATTTGTTACGTAGGCTACGAGCGTTTACATAGCAAGCTTTAATGTGATTCGAATCGAGGGTTTTGCGGGTTGAGTGCTCCCTTACGGTGGAGCTGCTGGTGTTCTCGCCTCCGCGTTTTTTGGCTTTCGAAGAGCCACTTGGTCACAGAGTAGCCTCCCGAAACGGGCTGCTCCAACAAGGTTTAAGTGGATGCCATCAGGAAGGAACAAGTCTAAATCGTAGTAAAATTGTTCCACAAATTAGCGAACTGGACGTTTTCTTGTGAACAAAGGGACTGAAGTCTGTTGTTTGAGCTGAAGGCCTTACTGTAAAGCTAATTTCGGCACCGACCCTCAGGAGGTTCCTGAGATTATGATGTTACTGGCATCCGTTTTACGTTTATACTGCTTGATCATGCGGCGGTATTTCTCAAGCAGTTCCTCAGAACAGGTTGTCTTTACGTCATTCGTCCCCGCGTGAATGACAAAGAGGTGTTTCGGTCGGCATTTCTCGTGACATCATCGCACGCTGCGGTGATATCGTCCAGTCTGGCACCTGGATAGCAGTAACGTTTTCTGCGGCCGTTTGATGAACGACCACAGAACTCAACCAGCTGGCCACGCACCATGGAGTCCCCAACTAGGCGAGTCTCGAACTCATCCTCCATGGTGTCTGCCAGCACCTGGAACCTATTGAAGGTAGTGGGGGTCAGTAAATCCTTGGTTGCCTGCTTCGGTTTGGCTCCATTCCTTACAGGTTGGAACCCGACATCCTGTGAAGCAGGAAGAGAAGCGTTAAGTGGGGCAGGCTGGAAGTTGTCCTGTGAGGCAGGCTGGGAGTTAGCCTGTGAAGCAGGCTGGGGGTTAGCCTGTGAGGCAGGCTGGGGGTCAGCCCGTGAGGCAGGCTGGCGGTTGTCCTGTGAGGCAGGCTGGGGGTTAGCCTGTGAGGCAGGCTGGGGGTTAGCCTGTGAGGCAAGCTGGGGGGTAGCCTGTGAGGCAGGCTGGGGGTTGGCCTGTGAGGCAGGCTGGGGGTTATCCTGCGAGGCAGGCTGGGAGTCAACCTGTGAGGCAGGTAACACGTCCTCCCGTGAAGCAGGAGGGTCGTCTGGAGAGGGCACAGTCTCGGTGGAGGGACTCTCCACCATCGATGGTGGAGTCACTGCCACATTACTTAAAACAAATTACTTAAGTTCTTAGAATTTCTTTTCAAGATCATTATGCTTGACTTTCCATTCAGTCACAGCCTTCTGAAGATGTAATCTTTGAACGCAGAGGCGGCAAGTTTTACTCAGCTGGAAGAACTGAGCTGCAAATCGTCCGGGACAGACGTCACACTTAAGGTTCGAGGGCATTGTTAGAAATTTAAGCGAGTTAACAGTTTGGGCAAATATTAAAAGCGCTTTCGAAATAACTTAAATTGTGCCCATAAATTGAATTGTATAAAAATTGTGCATGGAAATTAGATACTGCTGTTAGATGCCTCAAACACTGGGAGTTCGCTCCCACAGGGTCTTGAAAACGCCTCAAAGACCAATCGCTTGTCCTGAGCCTCGGTCACGAGAGAGACTTTCACAACCCGGCGCTTTTCAGCTATTGTCCTCGAAGTTTTGTCCCATAGAACGGGGCCGGCGTAGTCACTCAGAGCAGAGCTGGCAAGGAGGAGAGGAACCAGCAATTCGTTCCCACTTTCCGAAACGTCTAACCCAACTCTGCGACCCTTTCGAGGCCTCGCCAGTGGCACCTGTCACCAGGTGTTCTCCACCAACTCTAGAGAGCATCAGTCGCCCTTCCTGAGAGACAAAAAAGCTGAAATATTCCTTGAGTATAAGAATAACCCTCAGAAACTCCACCTAGAAGCCGGGAGGTACAACCTCAAATGGCCCACGGAAGACATCTCTTTCAGGAGAAAACAAGAACCAGCTGTTATGCAGACTAGGGATGGGAGTACCGTCGATAGAGGGGAGGGACGGGGAGCTCACACCGACAGCTGGTTCCCAGGGAGGCTTTTTTAGTGTAGAGATCGCCACACTCCTCTACACCGCAGGCCTAAATAATTAGGCACGGTCCAGCTGAATAGGACCCTGGAACTCCAGCCATTGTCTTATAAAGAGATCCTCTGCCTGCAGTCCAATCCACCACTGCTGCTGCCTAGAGGCTTCACCGTGACCCTAGCACGGGAGACAGATTAGGTATTACACCTTGTCGAAGGGTGACCTGAGACTATGCAAGGCAGGGACGGCTAGTTCCCTGAGGTGAAAACACTTCACCCGCATACCCGGAATAGTAACTAAAGAGGATAAATTATCACTGAGAACAAGAGGTTCCTTACTATATTGTGGTGAGCTTGATGGCCGAGTCGAGTTTTCTCCAATCCCATCAAGTTCACACCCTGTTGAGATGCAATTTCTTAATCAAAGTGAAAAATGGATGCAAATGGTCACTAAAATTAGTTATTATACTTGGTGTCACAAACTCAGGCAAAGAATTTAAGGAAGGACTCCCGGACTTGGCGTCACTGATGAGGTAAATGATATCGTGCACTCATTAGGCTACAATATATACATTGTTATAATGTGTATTATTGTCTTGTTACTATATATTACCTACTGATAATGGAAATACATGTCAGGATTAATCGTTAAATACAAGGAAAAAAGAATCATGTATGGAAATTGTGAATTTTTAAGTTCATGTAACAAACAAGGTTTGTTATACACAAAAAGGTTGGATACTTCATATGTAAAATATTTTTGGATATAACATTACCCCCTTCCTCCATATTGGTTCTTTAAAGCAAGGGTTGACTACAGCTGATTATTATTTGCGGCAGGTTTAATGACACTTTTTTTTAGTGCAAAGCATCTGGAAATCAATGATCATTATAAGGAATACTTCTCATGAGTAGCTACTAAAACTTGACAACCTAGAAGGATGGACCATCAGACTGTAAAGGATAGATATATTATAAGACATAGCTACATTGGTGGATCCAATGGGGGGCCCAGGGGGCCCGGGACCCCCCATGATCCTGAGTGATACAGGAAAACTAGCTCAAAAGCGCGCTGCGGCTAAAACAATGCTTTTTCTCAGAGGGATCAGGCGTCTCATTCGGATCCGAAGAGGAACACTGGCCGCCCAGGAATGCTTTGGCACAAAGTCCAGGCCGTTATACCCATTGATTTAGGTCAGTCCACCAGTTTTTCAAGATCTGGACTGTCGAGAATGGCTAATGCTCCTTCCACCCGCAAAAAGTCTGACGTCCCCCCCAAAAAAATTATTCCCTGGATCTGCACCCAAAGACATACCGTAACATGGTTCAGTGATCATGAACAAAAAAAATGTTAAGACAATCAATATCCAATCATTTCAGGATACATAAATCAGCAGCCATATGAAGGAATTCTACAACTTAAAAGTGATTTTGTGCAGGGCATGTGTTAAGTGACTTGCACAGTCTATTTTGTGAAGTCATAATTATATTAATAACACAATATTCAACAAACACTAGATGAAGTATTCATACCGAAATAAGTGCATGGAGTGCAATGCGGAGCACACTCCTGCAGCTCAGCCACGTACCTCAGGGGGTGGCTAAATGTCTTCATTCAGCTTCACCCTCTGCCTCTTTCTTGGACTCTCCCCTTCAGCTGCCACATTCTCTTGGATGATACCGAACGTGTTCGGATCTGTTGGGATGTGGTTGTGTTAGATGTGGAATAACATACGACAGTGGAACATGGAAGGAAAGAGTATGTCCACACGGTAAAATACAGAGATGAGGATTGCCAAGTGGGTTTGTTGGTGCACCAGGGAATTAAGAGGTGATGTTATGATCTTGAAGGAAGAGTTACGAAGTATGATGTGAAGTTGTAAACTCGCTGACTGCATTAGTTAAGTGATTACAAGAGTTAAATTGAATTTTTTTGGATACTGAAAGGATGCATTTTGGACAACTGGGTGAGAAGGGAGAGAGATGCAGATTTTTATGTTATATAGCACGTTACACCAATGAAGACTTAGGACATACACATTCAGAAAGACCACAATTTTGGCTGCTAGACGGAAAAGCACTAGATGTCAAAGTGCCAGGACATTGAAGGAAGTAATAATAAGAAAAAAAATAATAATTAATGAGTGTAAATATATTTCTGATATTTTTGTTTATCTTGATACTAGTATTGGAATTCTCAAACACTAAGAATATAATAAATAAATATTCATAAATTAATGAAAATAAATACATTAACTGTACTAATACTACCACTAACAATATTAACAGCACTGCACCTAATAGACTGAGCAATAAACTGAGTCTGAAATATAACCATAATTGAACTGTCTCTGTCTGTGTGTTATGTGAAGCTTGCTCCATGCACCGTGATTGGAATGGCATAGATGCATGCAGGTTGCTGAGATACTTACAGTCACCAGCCACTTGTAGATATGGCACCAAAATGTGTTGGAAGCATTGGCGGCCAACTTTTTTTTATTTAATTATTATTTTCTTTAAACAAAGGAACCGTTCAAGGGCAACAAAGCGTACTAGAAACAAATGCCCTGCTACTCACCACTCCCAAACAGACAAAAGTAGAATCTTGATACACTCTTCTTGAAGGTCAAGTTATAGGCAGGAGGAAATCCAGACGAAGGAAGGTTGTTCCAGAGTTTATCAGTGTAAGGGATGAAAGAGTGAAGAGGCTGGTTAACTTTTGCTAAGATGTTTGGACAGTATAGGGATGAGCTAGATCAGGATAGAACACGCAGTAATTGACTTAAATTAGAAAAGTATAGATTTAGGAGGGAAATGGGCAGGCATTGGTTTAGTAATAGGGTGGTGGGGGAATGGAATAGACTCAACAATGACATAGTGAGTGCAGGGATGATAGCTTGTTTTAAGAGTAGACTGGATAGCTACGTGGACGAGGCTGACAGGTGGTAGTTGGGGGAATCTGGAGCTGCCGTGTGTAGGCCATTCAGCCTCTTGCAGTCTCCCCATGTTCATGTGTTTAAATCAAGTGCAGCGGCCAGCGGGGCCGCGGGAGGAGGGGAGGCATGCAGTTAGCAAGTTCAGAACAGCAGTCAGCGTGAAAATGATTAGAATTTCCACATTATCATTATTTATATATATCGCTTACCCTCGTCTGCCATCTTCCCGGAATAAATGTAGCTTCACACCAGGCTGTGTCCTCGTTATCACCACAAAGGGACATGATTTGAGGCTCCGGCTGGTAAACGTGGCGGCCGCGGCGGTGTTATGAGATCTGAACGAGGCAGCGTTGCAATCGGAGCAGAGAAAGATATTGCTGCGAATAGCGTTATGATAACCAGTATAAGTTAGACCGAGATAATTATATCCACCCACTCTTTTCCCCTACAAACCAATGACTCAATATAAATCATTACTGATGGAAGTCAGCGTGCGTGCTAAAACAATGAGTTGGAAAGAAAAACAAGATCAACTTGTTTTTAAAGAACGGCAGTAAGGCTACAACCTTGGTTCATTCCAGTATGTATACAGAAAGGTTAAACACATAAGACACATCTAACCACTGGTAGCCTCCCACAAATGCAGAGAAAGTAATACAATTGCGGTACAATAATATAACAATAATAGCATTACTCATGACATGCAGTCAGGCTATATCTACCTGGTAAAAAAAAAAAAATATATATATATATATATATATATATATATATATCGATATATATATATATATATATATATATATATATATATATATATATATATATATATATATATATATATATATAGATATATATATATATATATATAGTTCCTACTGTTCATTTTAATATTTATCTCCCTATATTTTTTTTATTTAAGATGGGAAATAACCAGACCGAAGAAAAAAAAGTAGCAACATTTGCTGCTTGATCCCATGTAGCAACACTGCTGATTGGTACAGGGGGTGGTGTCTGGAGGGGGGGAGGCGCCTGGATGTAAACAACGCTGCTCCTGCGCCATCTGTTGCAACCGATAACACCACGGTCTCCCATAGAGGCCCCCTCTCCTGTTCTATAGTCTCCTTGGTAACGTTTTAGTTACGTTTAGGAAACGTATTGTAGTGACGCAACCAAACACCACCTAAATACGACATAGGTATTTTAGGAGGGGACGTATGACACGCATATACGTACTACGTATATGCTACGAACTTTCCATACGTTACCAAAACGTAACATTTACGTAGTGTGTTTGATGGGTAAATGCCACGCAAGTCACCATTTTGATAACTGCAGTAAAGAATGAGTTGAGTGAAAGTCATAGTGTTAACCACATTGAAATCTTTGGGCGACTGACAAATACTCTTGTCTTCGTTTTATTTAAGGATATAAAACAGAAAACCACCAATTTTAATGGGTAACCAAAAGAAATATATCAATCGAAACTAATTTTCGTGTTTTATTTTTGCGATGACTAACATTTACTCTTTCCCAATCTACTGAAAAGTACTTTGCAAGAAAACACATATCATACACGTTATATAAAGGATGTAAGTCAAATAACGCGAAAAAGTGTTGTTTTGTGCGAAATATGGAGACAGGTAACAAATGTTTTTTTCTCCATAAATGAATACAATGCTAGTAGTAGGGCATTGAAAAACTCAATAAATTAATAACTTCGTAATGAATTGTTTTACCACGTGCTACTGCCACTCAGCGAGCGTTGATGCCGATTTTTTTTATATATATGCCTCGGCCCGAGGGACTCTTAAGATGGCTGCTGCGGGCTTCAGGATTTACACGGAGTTAACCAATCCAGTTATACTACAGATCAGTGTTCATTATTCATCGACGCTAACACAAATGATGACTTTCAAGGAAAAGTGAAGAAACTTGGATAGATATTCTGTTTCTTATTTATTGACTCTCCTTTAAGTATTCAACAGCATTGAAAGAACTGTTTCTTCCCGTTTATTATTTCTTTTACCACCTAAAACACCACCACTAAAACCACCACCAACAACAACAACAATGGCTATATACAGCAATCAAGCAATCAAGCACCAATTTCTTTAGCGTCGTTCAAGTTTTCTTCATTGGTCGAGTCACCCCTAAAGCCGCGAAACTCCCTAAGATTGGAAACTTCTTCGCCGTGGTTCCCCTTCTGCCTTAGCGATTCAAGGCCAGACAGTCACTCGGACCCCAAATTGAGTTCTAGGTGTTGAGGGGAAAGTACGAAGAAAAAAAAGAAAATAACGTGAGAAACTAAAATAGAACAATAAAAAAAAAATACACTCCCAATCAAACCTAATGAAACCTTACCAAGCCTAATCACAAATAATTACAGAACGTCTCGAGGAATTAGTAGAAAAAAAGAAGAAAATCCCGTAAGAAATTAGTGTGGCAGGATTCAAATGCTTTCCTACCCTAACCAAGCCGTGTGTGACCAAACCTAACCACGTATAACCAAGCCTAACCAAAACAAATTACAGATCATCTCGAGGGAAAACTAGAAAAAAAAGGGGAAAAAAACGACGTAAGAACCTTAAAGTGGCAGGTTCAAAATGCTCTTTCACTCTAAATAAATCGAGGGTATCCAAGCCGATCTAAGTCTAACCAAGCCAAAGGAAAACTTCTCGCAGTGTGTCTTTGGGGTAAAAAGTCAGAAAAAGGGAGAATGCGGCGTAAGAAATTGAAGCAAATAATAAATAAATAAATAAATAAATAAATAAATATATAAAAGATATTGAAAAAGAATCTCAAATCAAGTGTAATCAAATTATTCAGATATAACCAAGCCGAATCACGTCACTTAAAAAAAAAAACGTAACCGAACCAAAGTAGATGAAAGGAAACCGAAGTTAAAAACCCAACTGAACCTTACGTCGATCCACTGCATCCAATCAAACGTGTCCTTACGTAGCCTAGCCCAGCCTGAGCCAACCCAGCGAACAACACAGATGGCCCACCCACGCCTTACCCAACTTAGCTGAACGTGGCCAAATATTTACCAAGTGGAATCAAACAGGTAAATAACGTAAGCTATTTGAGACTGGAAAAATTTAACAAACAAACAAACCTAACAGCATGACCTTCAGGTAAAAATGGATTGAAAATTAAGTTTGTCAAGGTGTTTAAAAGCATTAATTTGCAGGTATACCGTTTTAGATTCCTTATTAGTGGTAATATACGTAGTGTACAAAGAGGTGAGTTAGGTCAGAACTAGAAACGCTTCCCAGTTGCGGTAATACCGGTTTAAATTCCTTAACTGCAGAAACATAGTGAATTAAATATTTGTTGCATTAGAACTAAGTCCACTTCCCAGTTGTAACCATAAAGTTTTAGGCAAGGCATACCCGAAAGTGAGTAGCATTAGACCTCGAACCTCGAAATGTAGATCAGTTAGTGCTGAGGACTAAACCTGTGCCTTCTGAGTCGAGGTCAAGGAGGCTACTAACTGATGAGCCGATACCGATGAGCTAAAAGGTCACCGTGCCATGGACCTTTACTGCGGCACTGTACCTGAGCCGATACCGATGATCTAAAAGGTCACCGTGCCATGGACCTTTTCTGCGGCACTGTACCTGAGCCGATACCGATGACCTACAAGGTCACCGTGCCATGGGCCTTTTCTGCGGCACTGTACCTGAACCGATACCGATGATCTACAAGGTCACCGTGCCATGGGCCTTTTCTGCGGCACTGTACCTGAACCGATACCGATGATCTACAAGGTCACCGTGCCATGGGCCTTTTCTGCGGCACTGTACCTGAACCGATACCGATGATCTACAAGGTCACCGTGCCATGGGCTTTTTCTGCGGCACTGTACCTGAGCCGATACCGATGATCTACAAGGTCACCGTGCCATGGGCTTTTTCTGCGGCACTGTACCTGAGCCGATACCGATGATCTACAAGGTCACCGTGCCATGGGCTTTTTCTGCGGCACTGTACCTGAGCCGATACCGATGATCTACAAGGTCACCGTGCCATGGGCTTTTTCTGCGGCACTGTACCTGAGCCGATACCGATGATCTACAAGGTCACCGTGCCATGGGCTTTTTCTGCGGCACTGTACCTGACACCACCGCCCAAAAATGTGGAAATTAAGAAAATGTGACCCCGCCCGCACTCGGGGTAGCTGGAAACCATTTTAATTAACCCACAATGGTTATATACAATACATAAACTACAATAACGCAGTGAAAAATCTCGGAATGCTACATTAACATGTTATTGCAATGTCTCTGATAAACTAAAACCTTTTGGCATTTGTGTCACCCCGTTCTATATTCCTTAACAGCCGGATTATAGTGAATAAAAAAAGTGAGTTTCATTGCTACTAGAACCTCTTCACAGTTGCATCCATTCCTTGCTCGTTAATAGCCGGAACATCGCCAATCAAACAAGATTTTCATTGCCACAAGGACCTCTTCACAGCTGCATCCATTCCGCGTTGGAAGAATCTTTACCGCAGTTGATATATGTAGCAGAGGAGCGAGTCAGGCTGGAACCTCTTCCCCGGGGCTAACCGACTCTCCGCCGCGTCCATTAGTGCTCGAAAAACCGGGTGAAAAACATAATGGCCACACCGCCACCACCTCCATTATACAAATTTAATTAGCGTCACCGCCACCATTTGGAAGTAATTAAAGCAGTCTGTCTCCTCGCTAATACCAAACCTTCATCTTGTTAAAGGACGAAATGTGTTGAGAGGGAAAACAGATACGCGTGGCATGATGAAGGTTTAAATTGAGTCATTTGACGCTTAAAAAAAAGTAATTTCACGCTAATTTCGGAAGAAGAGATTTGCCCTGACCCCTGAATGTGTAAACCAACTCTTTGTCTTTCTCTTCTGCGTTCGTGTGTATCTGTGTGTGTGTGTGTACGTATGTATGTCTGCATGTATGTATGTTTGTTAGTGAAAATCGTGGTCGTGGTGGTCGTGGTTGCTAGTCGTGTACTTGTTATTATTACTCTTGTTATTGTTTTTGTCGTGGTTGTTTTTGCTGTTACTGTTGTTCTTATTCTCAACATCATGGTAAAGGTTCATTGCACGAGGAATTTCATATTATCGTAGAAGAAAAAAAAAAGAAATGAAGTTCAAAGGAAAAGGAAACAGAGAAAGGAGAAAAAAAAACGAATGTGAGACGAAAATAACCGTTGATAAAGAAAAGAAGGAAAGAAAGTGAACATGTAAGGGAAGAAACCTTGAAAAAAGTCTCACTCGTTGGAACACGAAGGAAATACACCAAGAAAAGAAAGAGAAAGAGAAAAGGTCGTGGCATTGCAGAAAAAAAGTAAGAAATATACAAAGGGGGAGGTCGAGAGAGAGAGAGAGAGAGAAGGAGGAGGAGTCATCCCATGCGATATAAAAGTGGAGACTACATTCGTTCAGTCAAGTGAGGTATTTTATTTTGTGAGCAATTAGAAGGAAAGTTGCTCCATATATCATTTCTTCATCACACCTACATTCTCTTATTTCCTTCAGTATAGCAGAGTAAGTTATTTTTTGGCAAGCAGTGAGTGGAACCTACACTAACTATCTCTTCTTCTTGCCTCTCTTCGCTTCTAATCTGCAATACAGTAAAGATATATATTTTTGGTAACAGAGGCAACGCAACACAGAATCTCTCCTCCTCTTCACGCCTCTTCGCTTCTTCTGTTCAATGCGTCAAGGGAGCTATTGTTGGTGACGAGTGGGAGCTGTGCACACACTATCTCCTCCCCTTCATGCCTCTGCTCACTCTTCTTCCGTATAGTAAAGACAGTTATTTTTCTGGAGAACAGTCGGTGAGTGGTACACAAAATCTTTCCTCCTCTTCGCGCCTCTTCGCTTTTTCTGTTCAATGCGTCAAGGGAGTTATTTTTTTAGTGACCAGTGGGAACGATACACAAAATATCCCCTTCCATTTATATCTCTGGGCACGTATTCTTAGATGATCTCGGCTCTCACAACATATTTCCCAGTAAGGCCACGCGGGAGATTACTCGGATTTTCCTCATCAGTGTTTTTGTACATGCATGGTGCAGAAGTCTTGCCAAACTATCACTAGGCTCACAAAACTACCCATGGAAATACCCACATGCTTCTTCAATACTAGTGAACGCCCAGTACCCTTCCAAAAGTCTGCCCTACTTAGCCAGTCAGCTCTCTATCATTACGGGTCCCTCCACGCATAGTGAGGTCACTGGGAGGCGTGATTTGGCGTTCCTCGGAAAGGGATCACTTTGCTCCTTCCTCTCCTCTACTTTACTCTCACTACTATTACTCTCAAGGGATTGTTTACAATACTGTGGATGGTTGCAGTGCAGTGTAAAGAGTGCATGATGTGACCACACTGTGACTCCTCTCTGTACACGACCATCAGTACTCGATGAACACTACAGACTGAAATGACTTCACACTCGCCCTTCATTGAAAGCGCTCTAGCTGCCTCTAATGAAAACTGCAAATTGAGCGCTGAAGTGTTGTTGGCCAGTTTGAAGTACAGGTTCCGTGCGTGATTACCAGTTTGGGGACAGAGAATGGCCAGTTTGAAGTACAGGTTCCGTGCGTGATTACCAGTTTGGGGACAGAGAAAAGAAGAAAAGTGCAGAAAGGAAGAAGATGAAAAAATAAAGGATGAGAGGAAGCAGCAGCTGAAGGAAGGCAAGGCAGGCAGGAGGAGGAGAAAGGAGAAAAAAAGAACGAAAGAGAGAAAAGTGAAAAGGAAGGAGATATAGTCTAGCAGCAGTCTCCCAAAAAGCGCCCTATTTAAGCAACAACCCAAACCCAAGGTACAACATTTGTCCTCATGCATAAAATCGTTCACTGGTATGTCTGGCAATAGAAAATCCATGAAGACGTTGCAGGAAACTGGTGCGAGTTGAAAAATCGACGTTTTTGTAAACATACCCCACCCAAAACATGCAATTTTCATGTATGGCTCTGAATTATTATGCAAATGACTAAAATGTCTCCAAAATTGTTTTACTTTATGAAGTTGAGGCCAATAAATAAAACTATATCTTTTTAGCATTAAATCAATTCCCTAAATAAGTTATTTATCAATAAAATGTAAAATTATGGTTAAAAATTGACCCTCGTTTTGAAATTGACAAGTCACACAAATGCCTCTCAATAAATAATGCTTCAAGAGTTTGCTTTCAAACAAGTTTTAGAATTTGCCCAGACATCCCCTTCATGCTGCCAGATCATTGGTAGTAAGAGGTATTGCTTCTGAATCCTTACAGATCACTTGATGCTCCCCCTCCCCCCTAAATCGTAAAAAAAGCAACTTTGATATTCTCAAAGAAAATAAGGGACATGATTGTATTTTTTTCAGTAATACATATAGAAGTCACAAATCCATGTTATTAATTATTGGAAATGGTGCTAAACAGTTAATATGAAGGCTTGAAACTAGTACCCAAGGGCCATAACGCTCAGCTTTGAAACTAAAGTCCAGCTGCCCGTGCATGAGTGTTTGTATCACTTAGGTGTTCATTATAATTCTTAATATCATGGTGCATCAACAACATGAACTACCAATGAAAACTCTTTATTATAGCACTCTAACATTTGTAGTTAGGTGAAAGCTTTATATCTGTAAGTAAAATTACCACAGACTCTTGTTTACATTTATATTCCACACATAAATACAAAGTCCTTTATATGGATAATCAATATCAATCATCAGTGTCACTGTCAAGATTGGCGTAAGCTTCCTTGGTCAGGGCATTCAAACACTTGTCATCTCCATCTAGAGCAGCTTCACATGCACAAAATTGCACATGCACTTGTGCATGGTTGATTCAGGTTGAAGCATGAACAGTTCATGCTGCATGGCTCCTCCGAACACTCACAAACTACAAGATTTAGTAGTTCTGGTACCGCTTCCTGCTGTGTCATCATTCTAGGTGTCAGCGTTCCGTCTTCAGACTTCTCATAACCATATTCTGTAGCTGGAGGGATATTGTGAATTGGAATGTGGGCATGTTTCCAGATGTAGAGCCGGTACATGGCACGTTGTAGATGCAACATGAAACTGTCTCGAGTTGGGGGCATTTTCCTTACAGGTACTCCTTTCTCTGCTTTTTGACAGCGAAGTTCATTTAGTGAGCTACACTTGATGTCCCCATGTACAGCCTGCAAACAAACTTTGCAGCTGTTGAGATCTGGGATTCATCAAGGGTGAGGCTGTCTCCTAGTGTGGCACAAGGTTCAAACTAAGCTGCATCCTTCATCATGAGTTTGAAGCCCTTCTTCTTGCCTTTGTCAAAAAAGGCACTGACTGAACTTTACATTTCTGCCCGAAATCGTGCCAAATCTATTCTCCGACTAACCAAAAATTCTTTCATTAATAGAAAATGTCAAAACCTTGCTTTCTCTAACTCTTCCCGTGACTTCTGGCATCTAGCCAAAAACATCTCCTCCAACTTCACTTCTTCATCTTTCCTCCACTCTCAGTCCTGACAGCAACACTGCCGTCTCATCTATCTCTAAGGCTGAACTCTTCTCTCAAACTTTTTCTAAAAACTCCACTCTGGACGATTCTGGGCATATTCCTCCTACTCATCCCCCCTCTGACTCCTTTATGCCTGTTATAAAGATTCTTCAAAATGATGTTTTCTATGCCCTCTCTGGCCTCAATCCTCAGAAGGCTTATGGACCTGATGGAGTGCCTCCTATTGTCCTTAAAAACTGTGCCTCCGTGCTGTCACCCTGCCTGGTCAAACTCTTTCGCCTCTGCCTGTCAACATCTACCTTTCCTTCTTGCTGGAAGTATGCCTTCACACAGCCTGTACAAGAAGGGTGACCGCTCCAATCCCTCAAACTACCGTCCTATTGCTTTACTTTCTTGTCTATCTAAAGCTTTGAATCAATCCTTAACCGTAAGATTCAAAAGCACCTTCCACTTCTGACCTTCTATCTGATCGCCAGTATGGGTTCCGCAAGGGCGTTCTACTGGTGATCTCCTAGCCTTCTTAACTGACTCTTGGTCATCCTCTCTTAGCCGTTTCGGTGAAACTTTTGCTATTGCGCTGGACATATCAAAAGCTTTTGATAGGGTCTGGCACAAATCTTTGCTTTCAAAACTACCCTCCTACGGTTTCTATCCTTCTCTCTGTACCTTTATCTCCAGTTTCCTTTCTGACCGTTCTATTTCTGCCGTGGTAGACGGTCACTGTTCTTCCCTTAAATCTATTAACAGTGGTGTCCCACAGGGTTCTGTCCTATCTCCCACTCTTTTTCTGTTGTTCATTGATGATCTTCTTTCCAAAACGAACTGTCCTATCCATTCCTACGCCGATGATTCCACTCTGCATTATTCAACTTCTTTTAATAGAAGACCCACCTTCAGGAACTTAACGACTCAAGGCTGGAGGCTGCAGAACGCTTAGCCTCAGACCTTACTATTATTTCCGATTGGGGCAAGAAGAACCTGGTGTCCTTCAACGCCTCAAAAACACAGTTTCTCCACCTATCCACTCGACACAATCTTCCAAACAACTATCCCCTATTCTTTGACAACACCCAGCTATCACCTTCCTCAACACTAAACATCCTCGGTCTATCCTTAACTCAAAATCTCAACTGGAAACTTCATATCTCATCTCTTACTAAATCAGCTTCCTCGAGGCTGGGCGTTCTGTACCGTCTCCGCCAGTTCTTCTCCCCTGCACAGTTGCTGTCCATATACAGGGGCCTTGTCCGCCCTCGTATGGAGTATGCATCTCATGTGTGGGGGGGCTCCACTCACACAGCTCTTCTGGACAGAGTGGAGCAAAGGCTCTTCGTCTCATCAGCTCTCCTCCTCATACTGATAGTCTTCTACCTCTTAAATTCCGCCGCAATGTTGCCTCTCTTTCTATCTTCTATCGATATTTCCACGCTGACTGCTCTTCTGAACTTGCTAACTGCATGCCTCCCCCCCTCCCGCGGCCCCGCTGCACTCGACTTTCTACTCATGCTCATCCCTATACTGTCCAAACCCCTTATGCAAGAGTTAACCAGCATCTTCACTCTTTCATCCCTCACGCTAGTAAACTCTGGAACAATCTTCCTTCATCTGTATTTCCTCCTGCCTACGACTTGAACTCTTTCAAGAGGAGGGTATCAGGACACCTCTCCTCCCGAAACTGACCTATCTTTCGGCCACCTCTTTGGATTCTTTTTAGGAGCAGCGAGTAGCGGGCTTTTTTTTATTAATGTTTACTTTTTTGTGCCCTTGAGCTGTCTCCTTTGCTGTAAAAAAAAAAATAATAAAATTCTCAGATGATTTCGGCTCTCACAACATATTTCCCACTAAGGCCACATGGGGAGTACTCAGTTCTCCTCATCAGTGTTTTGTACATACGTGCAGAAGTCTTGCCAAACTATCTAGGCTCCATAAAACTACCCAGCAAATGCCACATGGCTTCTTCAATACCAGTGAACGCCCAATACCCTTCCAAAAGTCTGCCCTACTTAGCCAGTCGGCTCTCTGTCATTACGGGTCCCTCACGCATAGATTAGGTCACAGGAGGCGTGATTTAGCGTTCCTCGGAAAGGATCCTTTTATATTCTCTACTATACTCTCACTACTATTATTCTCAAGAGATTGTTTTCCAATACTGTGGATGGTTGGTGCAGTGTAAAAAGGTGCATGATGTGACCACACTGTGACTCCTCTCTGTACACGACCATCGGTACTCGATGAATTTTCCTGAACTGAAATGACTTCACACTCGCCCTTCACCAAGCCTCTAACTGCCTCTAATGAAAACTGCAAATTGAGCGCTGAAGTATTGTTAACCAGTTTAGTACAGGTTCCGATGCGTGATTACCAGTTTGGAGACGAGAGGTAAGCCCAGTTGACGTACAGGTTCCGTGCGTGATTACCAATTTGGAACCAAGAATAAGCCAGTTTGAAGTACGGGTTCCGTGCGTGATTACCAGTTTGGAGACAGAATGGCCAGTTTGAAGTATAGGTTCCGTGCGTGATTACCAGTTTGGAACCAGAATGGCCAGTTTGAAGTACAGGTTCGGTGCGTAGATTACCCGTTTGGGGACAGAATGGCCAGTTTGATACAGGTTCGTGCGTGATTACCAGTTTGAGGACAGAGAAAAGAAGAAAGTGCAGAAGGAAGAAGATGAAAAATAAAGGATGAGAGGGAAGCAGCACCTGAAGGAAGAACAAGGCGCTGGAGGAAAAGGAGAGAAAAAAAGAACGAAAAAGAGAGAAAAAAGTAGAAAAGGAAGGAATATAGTCTAGCAACGAATCTCCCAAAAAGCGCCTATTTAAGCAACAACCCAAACCCAAGGTAACATTTGTCCTCATGCATAAAATCGTTCTGCTGGCGCCATGGCTGAAATCCATGATGACGTTGCAGGAAACAGGTGCGAGTTGAAAAATCGACGTTTTTTGTAAACATACCCACCCGAAACGCAAAATTCATGTATGACTCCTGAATTATTATGCAAATGGCTAAAATGTCTCCAAAATGGTTTTTACTTTATGAGAAGTTGAGGCCAATAAATAAAACTATATCTTTTAGCATTAAATCAATTCCCTAATAAATTTATTTAACCAATAAAATGTAAATTATGGTCAAAATTGACCTCGTTTTGAAATTGACAAGTCACACAAATACATCTCAATAAATAATGCTTCAAAGAGTTTGGTTTCCAAGTTTAGAAATCTGCCCAGACATCCCCTTCATGCCAGATCATTGGCAGTAAGATGTGTGCTTCTGAATCCTTACAGATCCTTGATGCTTCCCCTTCCCCTAAATCGTAAAAAGCACCTTTGATTTTCTCAAAAAAAATGAGGACATGGTGTATTTTTTCAGTAATACATAGAAGTCACAAATCCATGTTATTAATTATTGGAAATGGTGCTAAACAGAAGTTAATGAGAGCTAAACTAGTACCCAAGGGCCATAACGCTCAGCTTTGAAACTAAGTCCAGCTGCCCGTGCATGATGTTTGTATCACTTAGGTGTTCATTATAATTCTTAATATCATGGTGCATCAACAACATGAACTACCAATGAAAACTCTTGATTATAGCACTCTAACATTTGTGATTGAGTGAAAGCTTTATATCTGTGAGTAAAATTACCACAGACTCTTGTTTACATTTATATTCCACACAAATACAAAGTCCTTTATATGGATAATCAATATCAATCATCTGGTGTCACTGTCAAAGATTGTTTGTAAACTTCCTTTGTCAGAACATTCAAACATGTCATCTCATCTAGAACAGCTTCACATGCACATGCACTTGTATGGTTGATTCAAGATGAAGCATAGACAGTTCATGCTGCATGGCCCCTCTGAAAACTCACAAACTACAAGATTTAGTAGTTCTGGTACCGCTTCCTGCTGTGTCATCATTCTAGGTGTCGGTGTTCCGTCTTGACTTATCATAACCATATTCTGTAGCTGGGGGATATTGTGGTGGAATGTGGGCATGTTTCCAGATGTAAGAGCCGGTAAATGGCACGTTGCAAGATGCAACATGAAATTTGTCTCGAGTTGGGGGCATTTTTCACCTTACAGGTACTCCTTTCTCTGATTTTGACAGCGAAGTTCATTTAGTGAGCCACACTTGAGTGTCCCCATACAGTCTGCAAACAAATTTTGCAGCTGTTGAGATCTAGGATTCATCAAGGGTGAGGCTGTCTCCTAGTGGCATTTAAGGTTCAAACTGAGCTGCATCCTTCATCATGAGTTTGAAGCCCTTCTTCTTGCCTTTGTCCAAAAAGGCACTGACTCTCACAACCAGTGATACAGTAAAGTGGAGAAGTAAACTGTGTTGAAGCTTGGTGAGACAGTCAGTACAATGTGTGGACAGGGAAAATCCCTAGTGACTGTAGTGTACTCTTCTCCTTTACACTTGAGTCAGGAAGTACACTTATGTGTTGATTGTTGGCCAGTGGTGTAGCAGGAGTAACAGTTCCATCTGTGTCAGAGCTGCAAACTACTATTACCTTTGCTCCAGTGTTTGCCATAGCACCGAGGTACTGGAGGACAGTCTTTGTGTCTGCCCTCTTGATTGGAAAAGATGTCAGGGCTGGTAATACTGCAGGGCAGGTGATCATGATGCCATCCTCATCTTCTACCTCCACTGACATTAATTTTATAGACTCCTGATTTGCTGTGGTCAAGTTTTCCTTCTCCTTCACATAATCAGCCTATGAGAGTGCTGCCAGATGTGCCATTGTTTTCAGCAATGGCCAGAACTATTTCAGTATTCAGCTGGTACACTGCCAAGTACTCGGTCTGATTTAAGGAAAATATAAAAATAATTTTCAAAATATACGAAATTGAGTTACTATGGTCTATAGCAACATCTATTCTTTGGCTTTCGAATGGTAGATCTTTTTTTCAGTCAGACATAAATTTAGATTTTCATAGCGAGGAAGATTTAAACATGGCTACTGTGTGGGCGTAGCACGCTGACTGCGGCGCATTAGCTGGCATGCCAAAAGTATGGAATAAATGTTGAAAATCAAACATGTAGCAATCTTCAGGGTGAAGTTTGTAACCCATGTAACAGTTTTGGAACGCAATTTGGGTGAGCGGTGCCTGGTGGTGGTTAGCATTAAGTGCCCGCATTCATTGCGTGATGGACGACGCAGGTTTCGAATCCCGTCGCTACCACCTGGGATTTTTCGGTCACAGCCATGCTGACTGACGAACTACCCACATGCTGTCCTGAGACCACCCATCAACCCGGACTCTAGTGGAAACCGTCCAAGTGAATCAAGAAAGAGCTCCGGGGAGCATGAGCAAAAAGATGGCGCCACTATAAAGCACTTGCCTGCAGCATGACGGGCTGGGAACGAATACTATTTGGCCCTCAGAGAGAGCCTACCGGCGTTTTAGGCTGGCACGTAAAAAAAAAAAAAAAAAAAAAATGGATTGAAAATTGTAACCGGCTCACAAAAATTTTTGGAACAAATTAATAAATAGAAAAAGGTTATAAATGAAGAAAATGAAAATTACACCGAAGAAGACAATAGAAGAAGAAAAAGAAGACAGACAAAGGACTTTCCAACCGATAGCTACGCATCTGGAAGTACTGATCGTGCCTTGCAACAATGAGGGGCGGGGCGCGCCCTGACACCCTCACCTTTGAGCGATTAATACCTTTATAAGGGGGACAAGGTGCCTGATCCTTTTTTGCACTCACTGATATGTGATTACTGTTCCCATGAAATTAACATCAAAGTAGCCTTGACAGTATAGTACCTACACTGGGCCGAAGAACATTAGCAGTAGGTAGGAAGACACCTACCGAACGGACACAAGCCACTCCAGTGAGGTATATATGAGGAAGGTGAGAAGGGGCTGAAACCCTCCAAAGACCCTTCCATGTCCTCACAGACCGTTTCCCTATTGTCTCACCAACACCTGAGAGTAGTTCAGCATTCTCTCTAAAGACAGATCCTCTCTCTATTCACACCACACTACATTCACACAACGTATACACCTTTTCCAAAAATTCAAATTTCAAAATGGCACACCTACATTGCCTCAGGTCCCCGCCTCAGTGAGGACTCCCTTCACAACTGCCGACCGAGAGGTGTCTTGATAACTCCTCGAACCTCTTTTTTCTCATTTTCTGCAACATTCGCGGTCTTCGTTCTAATTTTCATTCTGTGGAACACCATCTCTCTTCCTCTAAACCTCACCTTCTCTTCCTCCACCGAAACACAGGTTTCTGGGGCTACTGACAGCAATCTCTACTCTGTTCCCTCCTACTATCTGTATCCTAAATTTCAATCCAAAGCTGGATGTTGCGCCTACGTGCGCAACGACATCACTTGCTCTCGTGCCCACAACCTTGATTCGTAAGAATTTTCCACCAACTGGCTAAGACTTCATTGTCATTCTATTACTAAATACATCTGTGCCGTTTGTCTCTCACTAACTTTACTAACTATGTAAAATTCTTTGATTATTTGAACTCTAAAGTGGAGGACATCTTGACCCACTCTCCTTCGCTGAAATCTCCATCCTGGGAGATTTCAATGTTCCTATCAGCTTTGGCCTTCATCCTCTTTCCCTGACCAGCCTGGTGAACAAGCCTACAACTTTGCTATCCTCAACGATCTAGAGCTGTTGGTCCAGCACCCTACACGTATTCCCGACCGTCTTGGAGACAGGCCCAACATTCTAGACCTCTTCCTTACCTCAAACCCTTCTGCTTACTCTGTCAAACTGTTCTCTCCGTTGGGCTCCTCGATCACAATCTTATTTCTGTATCCTGTCCCTATCGCTCCTGTTCACCCTCTGGACCCACCTGGGCGTGCTTCTGGCATTTGCTTCAGCTCAGTGGGACGACCTGATGATGTACTTTTCCGATTTCCCGTGGAATGAGTATTGCTTCCAGGATAGAGACCCTCTGTGTGTGCTCAGCGTATCACAGAGGTGATTATCCTCTGGAATGGAGCATACATTCACATACTTTCTCTACTCCTCACGCTAAAAAACCTGGTTTAATCACCTTGTTCTCGTGCTGTCAATGATAGAGGCAGCTCACAAAAGGTACCAGAGCTTCAAACTAATGCTAATTATGAGCTTTACATTTCTGCCGGAATCGTACCAAATCTGTTCTCAGACTAAGCAAAAACTCTTTCATTAATAGAAAATGCCAAAAACTTTCTTTCTCTAACTCTTCCCGTGACTTCTGACATCTAGCCAAAGCATCTCCAACTTCACTTCTTTCCCTTTCCCTCCACTCTCAGTTCGGCAGCAACACTGCCGTCTCATCAATCTCTAAGGCTGAAGTCTTCTCTCAAACTTTTTCTAAAAACTCCACTCTGGACGATTCTGGGCATATTCCTTCTACTCATCCCCCCTCTGACTCTTTTATGCCTGTTATAAAGATTCTTCCAAATGATGTTTTCTATGCCCTCTCTGGCCTCAATCCTCAGAAGGCTTATGGACCTGATGGAGTGCCTCCTATTGTCCTTAAAAACTGTGCCTCCGTGCTGTCACCCTGCCTGGCCAAACTCTTTCGCCTCTGCCTGTCAACATCTACCTTTCCTTCCTGCTGGAAGTATACCTTCCTACAGCCTGTGCCTAAGAAGGGTGACCGTTCAATTCCTCAATCTACCGTCTTATAGCTTTACTTTTGTCTATATAAAGCTTTTGAATCAATCATAACTAGAATTCAAAGCACCTTTCCACTTCTGACCTTCTATCTGATCGCCAGTATGGATTCCGCAAGGGCGTTCTACTGGTGATCTCCTTGCCTTCCTAACTGACTCTTGGTCATCCTATCTTAGCCATTTTCGGTGAAACCTTTGCTATTGCGCTGGACATATCAAAAGCTTTGATGGGTCTGGCACAAATCTTCTTTCAAACTACCCTCCTACGGTTTCTATCCTTCTCTCTGTACCCTTATCTCCAGTTCCTTTCTGGCCGTTCTATTTCTGCCGTGGTAGACGGTCACTGTTCTTCCCTAAACCTATTAACAGTGGTGTCCCACAGGGTTCTGTCTATCTCCACTCTCTTTCTGTTGTTCAATGATGATCTTCTTTCCAAAACGAACTGTCCTATCCAATCCTACGCGATGACTCCTCTGCATTACTCAACTTCTTTTAATAGGAGCCCACCCTACAGGAACTTAACGATTCAAGGCTGGAGGCAACAGAACGCTCAGCCTCAGACCTTACTATTATTTCCGATTGGGGCAAGAGGAACCTGGTGTCCTTCAACGCCTCAAAAACACAGTTTCTCCACCTATCCACTCGACACAATCTTCCAAACAATTATCCCCATTCTTTGACAACACTCAGCTATCACTTTCCTCAACACTAAACATCCTCAGTCTATCCTTAACTCAAAATCTCAACTGGACACCTCATCTCATCTCTTACTAAATGAGCTTCCTCGAGGCTGGGCGTTCATGTACCGTCTCCGCCGGTTCTTCTCCCCACAGTTGCTATCCATTTACAGGGCCTTGTCCGCCTTCTTATTAGTATGCATCTCATGTGTTGGAGGGTCCACTCATAGCTCTCCTTGACAGAGTGGAGTCAAAGGCTCTTCGTCTCATCAGCTCCTCCTCATACTGATAGTCTTCTACCTCTCAAATTCCGCCGCCATGTTGCCTCCCTTTCTATCTTCTATCGATATTTTCATGTTGACTGCTCTTCTGAACTTGCTAACTGCATGCCTCCCCCCCTCCCGCGGCCCCGCTGCGACTTTCTCATGCTCATCCCTATACTGTCCAAACCCATTATGCAAGTGTCCCAACATCTTCACTCTTTCATCCCCTCACGCTGGTAAACTCTGGAACAATCTTCCTTCATCTGTATTTCCTCCTGCCTGACTTGAACCCTTTCAAGAGGAGGTATCAGGACATCTCTCCTCCCGAAATTGACCTCTCTTTTTGGACCTCCTTTGACCTCTGTTCGAGAGCAGTGAGTAGCAGGCTTTTTTAACATTTTTCTTACGTCCTTGAACTGTCTCCTTAGCTGTAAAAAAAATCGCGCTTTTCTCAAAACTAGTACAAAATGAATATAAAAATATTTTTTGCTTTTATTTTCTGCACGACTTTCATGAAACTTTAGGACATACAAGATCATATAGCGTACTAATATTCTACAAGATGTTTTTTTATTTTTTTTTAATCGGCATAGTTTCGAAATATGGGAAAATTATCCGAAAACAATTAAAAAACATTTTAGAGATTAATAAAATAGTTTTCAAAAAAACATATTGACAAATTATTAGAATAACAATGAATTATCAGATGTGCTTGTCACAAGGAAATCACTAAAAAAATAAATTGGCTGAGAAAAATTTATTGAAAGTTTTCATAAAAATAACGAAAAATAATTTTCTTAATTTTTCATTTCATCTGATCAGCTTGAAATGTTCATATGATAACAAAGGTACTAATATATACAACACATAAATTATTCATGACCATAGATGCAATTAAATTTTTAGTCCACGTCGGACTTTCCCTTCCATATGCACTGTACTATGTTTTGCATGACTTCTCTGTGCGCTTTTCTCTTGTCTGAGACTTTGTACTGTTCTCCCTGTACACATCAAATGCTGTGTGTGTTTGTGGAGATATCCTGTGTTGAATGAGTAACATGGGACAGGAACCTACTGGCCATATCTTTGAAAGTGATGGGCAGTGTGGTAGAGGGAGCAGGCAGCGACTGGATGACAGCATGGTCATCATATATCACATCATCAACATGCTTGTCCAGGCTGGTGATTTTGTCTCCCGGAATCAGTTCTTCAAGCTTATGCATGGTGTCTGATTTTTTACATGTTACCATTGTACCATCATGATTGAAGATGCTCATGGGCACAGGGTCATTTTCAAATGCCATCACCCTTTGAAGTGGGACCTTCTTGACGGCATTGACCGCTAATAGGCGAAGATACATGGTTTCACCCTTGATAAATACATTCTTTGACTTAATTTTGACTTTCTTTTTCATCTCTTTCATGGTCTTGATGTTTGACCGGTATGGGTGCACAGAAGCTCTTTGGGTTGTCAGATGCCAGGTTAGAGACAAGTTATCAGCCATGGTGGTGCCCTTGTCAAGTGCACTGCAGAGGCTTTTCTCTATGGCATCTGGTGCAACTGCTGCTGTAGCTATGTTGATCAACTTTGTGGATGCTTCGGAGATATCAAAGGGATCTACACAGGGCCCCTGAAGAATGTCACGTATCTTCTTCATCAGAATTCCATCTAGTGTCAGATGCTTTCGTCTTTGTCTGTGCGGGCTGGTTGTCATCAGGCAGGCTGGTACCTGTACCCTTCTTGAATTTTGCAGTAGTGACAGGTCAGGCTATAAACCACCCTACTAATGCTTGGCTTCGCATTGTAAGACCAATGATCCCTCAGCTTCTTTCATATCTTTGTTCTGTGTTCTTTCAATGCATAATCAGCAAAACACCATTGAAGTAGCCATCTGAGAGCTTAACCACACCCCTGTATTGGTGAATTCTGTGGCAATCTCCTGTGGGAGATGCCTCATCTGGAGCAGAGAGACTGGCCCAGAAATCACATACATGTGCTGTTTTTTCCTTAGTGTGATACAATAACTACTTTATGCATTGTAAACTAAGCTGAATAAATAATAAGCTGACCATCGTTACCCTTGGGGCATGGTTTTAAGGCTTGAGATTAATTGTTTAGCACAATTATAGTGAATGATCATGAATTATATTGTGATTTGTCGATAGGATACTGGACAACTATGATCATAGTCTTCAATCTATATGAGAAAGTCGTATTTTAAGTATTTTATGATTTAGGGGAAGGGTAGCTAAAAGTGATCTGCAATTACTCGAAAGCAATGCTTCTTGCTACTAATGATCTAATAGCATGTAGGGGATGTTCAGGCAAATTTTAAAACGTGTTTGAAAGCAAATTCTTGAAGCATTATTTATTGAGAGGCATTATTATGACTTGTCAATTTCACAACGAGGGTCAATTTTAGCTATATTTTTTACATTTTATTGATAAATAGCCTATTTAGGGAATTGATTTAATGCTAAAACACTATAGTTTTATTAGTTCTCCTAAACATTATAAAGTGATATCATTTGGAGTTGTTTTTAATGATTTACTTGAAGATTCTGAGCCATTCATGAAAAGTTCATGTTATTGGTTAGGTATGTTTACAAAAACGTGAATATTTTAACTCGCACCGATTTCCTGCAATGTCATCATGGATCTTCATTATCCAGAGATACCAGAGAAGGATTTTATCCATGAGGACAAATGTTGTTTGGGTACCGCCACCCAGAAGTGAGGCCTGCTGCTGGACCATTACGTGTCAATGCAAGACTAAAGCCCCGTCCAAACTGTGCCGACTCTGGGCCACGACTACTCACGACTCTAGGGTACACGAGATCTTGGGTGTTGATGTGAAAGGGTTGGGCAAGTCTTAAAAGAGGTCTAGAAACGGTCGCCGAATGCTGAGCGGACTTCGTGAGGGGAGTTTGCAGTCGCGAGGGTTAAACCCTGTTCACTCTATGCCGACTCTGGGCCACGACTCCCCACGACTCTAGCATACACGAGGTTTTCGGTATTGATGTGAAAAAAGGGTCGGGCAAGTCTTGAAAGAGGTCTAGAAACGCTAAAAAGCCTTGGTTTAATTACGCTTGTTCTCGTGCTGTCAATGATAGAGAGGCAGCTCACAAAAGGTACCAGAGCCTTCAAACTAAGGCTAATTATGAACTGTACATTTCTGCCCGAAATCGTGCCAAATCTATTCTCAGACTAACCAAAATTCTTTCATTAATAGAAAATGTCAAAACCTTGCTTTCTCTAACTCTTCCGTGACTTCTGGCATCTAGCCAAAAACATCTCCAACTTCACTTCATCTTTCCCTCCACTCCTCAGTCCTGACGGCAACACTGCCGTCTCATCTATCTCTAAGGCTGAACTCTGCTCTCAAACTTTTTCTAAAAACTCCACTCGGACGATTCTGGGCATATTCCTCCTACTTATCCCCCCTCTGACTCCTTTATGCCTGTTATAAAGATTCTTCAAAATGATGTTTTCTATGCCCTCTCTGGCCTCAATCCTCAGAAGGCTTATGGACCTGATGGAGTGCCTCCTATTGTCCTTAAAAACTGTGCCTCCGTGCTGTCACCTGCCTGGTCAAACTCTTTCACCTCTGCCTGTCAACATCTAACTTTCCTTCTTGCTGGAAGTATGCCTTCATACAGCCTGTGCCTAAGAAGGGTGATCGCTCCAATCCCTCAAACTACCGTCCTATTGCTTTACTTTCTTGTCTATCTAAAGCTTTTGAATCAATCCTTAACCGGAAGATTCAAAAGCACCTTTCCACTTCTGACCTTCTATCTGATCGCCAGTATGGGTTCCGCAAGTGGCGTTCTACTGGTGATCTCCTAGCCTTCTTAACTGACTCTTGGTCATCCTCTCTTAGCCGTTTGGCGAAACTTTTGCTATTACGCTGGACATATCAAAAGATTTTTAAAGCGTCTGGCACAAATCTTCTTTCTAAACTACCCTCCTACGGTTTCTATCCTTCTCTCTGTACCTTTATCTCAGTTTCCTTTCTGACCGTTCTATTTCTGCCGTGGTAGACGGTCACTGTTCTTCCTAAATCTATTAACAGTGGTGTCCCACAGGGTTCTGTCCTATCTCCCACTCTTTTTCTGTTGTTCATTGATGATCTTCTTTCCAAAACGAACTGTCCTATTCATTCCTACGCCGATGATTCCACTCTGCATTATTCAACTTCTTTTAATAGAAGACCCACCCTTCAGGAACTTAACGACTCAAGGCTGGAGGCTGCAGAACGCAGCCTCAGACCTTACTATTATTTCCGATTGGGGCAAGAAGAACCTGGTGTCCTTCAACGCCTCAAAAACACAGTTTCTCCACCTATCCACTAGACACAATCTTCCAAACAACTATCCCCTATTCTTTGACAACACCCAGCTATCACCTTCCTCAACACTAAACATCCTCGGTCTATCCTTAACTCAAAATCTCAACTGGAAACTTCATATCTCATCTCTTACTAAATCAGCTTCCTCGAGGCTGGGCGTTCTGTACCGTCTCCGCCAGTTCTTCTCCCCTGCACAGTTGCTGTCCATATACAGGGGCCTTGTCCGCCCTCGTATGGAGTATGCATCTCATGTGTGGGGGGGCTCCACTCACACAGCTCTTCTGGACAGAGTGGAGGCTAAGGCTCTTCGTCTCATCAGCTCTCCTCCTCATACTGATAGTCTTCTACCTCTTAAATTCCGCCGCAATGTTGCCTCTCTTTCTATCTTCTATCGATATTTCCACGCTGACTGCTCTTCTGAACGTGCTAACTGCATGCCTCCCACCCTCCCTCAGCCCCTATGCACTCGACTTTCTACTCATGCTCATCCCTATACTGTCCAAACCCCTTATGCAAGGGTTAACCAGCATCTTCACTCTTTCTTCCCTCACTCTGGTAAACTCTGGAACAATCTTCCTTCATCTGTATTTCCTCCTGCCTACGACTTGAACTCTTTCAAGAGGAGGGTATCAGGACACCTCTCCTCCTGTATTTGATCTTCCTTTCGGCCACCTCTTTTGTTTTACTTTAGGAGCAGCGAGTAGCGGGCTCTTTTTATTATTGTTTTTTTTTGTGTGTGCCCTTGAGTTGCCTCCTTTGTTGTAAAAAATAAAAAAATAAAAATAAAAAAGTATTAGATGGACACTAACACACACACCCACACAGTAATAGGTGGACACTAACACCCACACCCACACAGTAATAGATGGACACTAACACCCACACCCACACAGTAATAGATGGACACTAACACCCACACCCACACAGTAATAGATGGACACTAACACACCCAACCACCCAGTAATAGATGGACACTAACACCCCCACCCACCCAGTAATAGTTGGACACTAAAGGTGCACCCACCCACACAGTAATAGATGGACACTAACACCCACCCACACAGTAATAGATGGACACTAACACCCACCCACACAGTAATAGATGGACACTAACACCCACACCACAGTAATAGATGGACACTAACACCCACCCACACAGTAATAGATGGACAATAACACCCACCCACACAGTAATAGATGGACACTAACACACACACACACACAGTAATAGATGGACACGAACACACACACCAACACAGTAATAGATGGACACTAACACAAACACCCACACAGTAATAGATGGACACTAACACACACACCAACACAGTAATAGATGGGACACTAACGCAAACACCCACACAGTAACATGGCGGGGAAAAGCTGAGGAGCTCCCTTGCGGTAAATATCTGCCTCCCAAAATAGCGGGCCTTTGCGGGGCCGCTGAGAAGTGATCAGCTGATCGCTGCTGACGACGTCACGTGCAACCCCTCTATAGTCACGCCGACCTTCAGTGGCGAGAGGGGGCTCCCTCACTCCCCCCCCCCCTCAGAATTCATGGGATTGGCTATGGGTGGGTGCGGCTTGGCCAATGGGAAGGCATGAGAAAAAGTCATTTTTCCTACTCTGCGGCTTTTGTTTATAATCCCTATCCCCGCTGGTATTGTGGCTTCTTTGTTCATCCCTGTTACTCTGATCTCTCTCTCTCTCTCTCTCTCTCTCTCTCTCTCTCTCTCTCTCTCTCTCTCTCTCTCTCTCTCTCTCTCTCTCTCTCTCTCTCTCTCTCTCTCTCTCTCTCTCTCTCTCTCTCTCTCTCTCTCTCTCTCTCTCTCTCTCTCTCTCTCTCTCTCTCTCTCTCTCTCTCTCTCATACACACACACACACACACACACACACACACACACACACACACAATAATTTTTCCTCCTTCTCCTCCTGTCCTGCTGCCCTAATTAACCTTTATCTTCGTTTAATCCCTCCATTCAGCCTCAGGTAAGTCATTACCGGCTTAGGTTTGACCTTCCGAAGGGTGGCGGGAACACGGACGGGAACTGTCTCCTGACATCTCTCGGGCACCAGTTTCCGAAAAGTGTTTGCCAACACATTTCAGTAGTTGTTCCAGTTATTCTCTCGGATGTTTTTCATCGCAGGCGACAGAGCACCCATTTATGGTGAGAACTGAGCGTCTCGGAGCACAGCTCTGCCAGTACTTGATGACATAATACATGATCAATGAAAGCGCACCCATCCATCCAAAACCGCCATGCTGACAGTAAGCCAATCAGCAGCACGGAGCGGGCAGGCTCCAGGTGGATCCTTCCAAAACGGGGGAGACTCTCGCCACTGAAGGCCGGCGTGACTATATATTTGCATTTTCAACTTTGTGACTGCGGGTTTGACTTTAAAATGTAGGAGCGGAGCGCGCGCGTTCTACTAAGCTCACGGCGGCACCAAAGAGTGTTTTCTGTACTTTTGCACTTCAAACTTTTTGTGTGATGGTCGAAAATATCATGTGTGGGAGCGAGTGAGTGAGTGTGTTTGAAGGCCAGCGAGAATATGGAGATGTGTAGGTATTATTGCTGCCCTGTAAAAAAATGAAAAGATAAGAAAATAAACTTCATATATAGACAATTACGTCTTTAATAATCTGTGGTCACTAGGACGGCGAAAATTTTATGTAGGGGCGACCGAGCGAGTGTGTGTTTGAGGACAGACGGAAATATGTAAAAAAGAATAAAATAACAACTATACATTTTACATTTTGCCTTTTAAGCCGGAGAGTGATTACAAACATTCATTTCTACATGAACACTTACATATTTAATACCCTGAGTGACAGCGAGAACACCCGCAGCGTTAGGAATATATACGTTCACCTCATATTCATCTCTATATAACAACTACATTTTACATTTTAACTTTTATAACATATAGAAAGTATTAACATTCATACTTCTATAAACAACCACATATTTAATACCCTGAGTGACAGCGAGAAAACCCGTAGCGTTAGGAATATATGTGTCCACCTCCTTTTCATCTCCATAACAACTACATATTTAAAGTACAAGCGGCAGCGAGCAGGAACAACCGCAGCGTAGCAATACACAGTTCAGCCCCGATCTGGGATCCCCGTGTGACACATCGGGTCGTTAGGGATTAAATAGGTATAACATTATGTAAGGCAATACGTCTGTCCGCTGAATGGCTCATAGTGACAAGTGACTGACGCTCGCGAGTGTTGTCATCCGGGAATTGTTGACAGTGAAACAGAAATACAAGGATGGAAGGGAATGGCGCGGCCCTCGTTGGCAACATGGGTTAGTTATGAGAGAGAGAGAGAGATACATAGATGAAAATCAGACCACACAGACCCCATGGTCCAGACTTGGTGGTCTGTCCTTAAATAAAGTGATTTTACATTAATCAGAAGACTCCAAAACGTTGCATTTCTACTCTAGTTGATATTAAGTTGAAGGAAGTGACGGTCGAGCTTATTTTTGAAGGAGTCAATCGTGTTACACTGGACCACTGACGGTGGAAGCTTATTCCATTCTCGCACTACAACGTTGGTGAAGAAAAATTTGGTGCAGTCTGAATTTACTTGTCTACATCTGAGTTTTACGCCATTGTTCCTCGTGCGCAAAGTGTCATCGATCATAAACAATGTTGATCTGTCTACATTCGTGAAACCATTAAGTATTTTAAAACATTGGATCAGTTTTCCTCAGGCGACGTTTCTCAAGAGAACATGTTAAGGGTGAAAGCCTTTCTTCGTAGGATTTGTTGCAAGGAAGGGATCATTTTCGTTGCCCGACGCTGAACACCTTCTAATTTAGCAATATCCTTTGCATGGTGGGGAGACCAAAACTGTACCGCATATTCCAAGTGGGGTCTGACTAAACTGTTGTAGAGCAGGTATTACATCTTTATTCTTGAATACAAAGTTTCTTTTAATGAAGCCCATCATTCTGTTCGCTTTATTTGCTGCATCGATGCATTGCTGTGAATATTTGAGGTTTGACGCGATTTTGACCCCCAAGTCTTTGACGCATTGAACGCTTTTGAGTTTAACGCCGCGCATTTCGTATTCGAACTTCTTATTCCTCGTTCCAACTTGAAGGACCTGGCACTTGTCTACGTTAAAGGGCATCTCCCATCTATCCGACCAAGCTGAAATTTTGTGCAAATCCTCTTGGAGGCTTTGCCTGTCTTCGTCAGTGAGAACCGAGTTGCCAATCTTTGTGTCGTCTGCAAATTTACTAATGCGGTTATTGAGTCCAACATCCACGTCGTTGATGTATATAATGAAACACTGGGCCAGGACCGAGCCCTGAGGGACGCCACTAGTGACAGGCGCCCACTCTGAGTTAAATCCGTCAATCACTACTCTTTGTTGTCTGTTGCTCAACCAATTCGCGATCCATTGGTTTACTTGACAGTCAATACCTATTTGCTTTAATTTGTAAAGTAATTTATGATGCGGGACTTTATCAAACGCTTTCTGGAAATCAAGATAGACTACGTCCAGTGATTTGGTTACGTCATAAACAGTGAAGAGGTCGTTATAAAAGGTTAATAGGTTTGATAGGCAGGATCTTTTGTTTCGGAAGCCATGTTGTGAGTCCCCAATCAATGAGTGGCTTTCAAGGTAATTCACAATTTTGTCTCTAATTATGCCCTCAAGTAGCTTACCTACAACCGAAGTTAGACTAATGGGCCTGTAATTACCTGGTACTTTTTGTCTCCTTTCTTGAAAATCGGTGTCACGTTAGCCTTTTCCAATCTGAAGGGACGATGCCTTGTCGCAAGGACATATTGAATACGGTTGTGAGGAGGAGAGTATTTCGCTCTTTGTTTCTTTCAGCAGAGTTGGATATACTTTGTCAGGTCCAGGACTTTTATTTGTTTTAAGTGAATGGAAGCTTTAAGGACTTCATCGGTTGTTATTTCAAAATTAGGCAATGCATGCTCGAGATTTACAATAGTACTGGTGTTGGTGGTAGCGAGAGGAAGACTGTTAGTATTAAACACCGAGGAAAAGTAATTGTTTAATAGGTTTGCAATGTGTTGGCTGTCAGTCACTAGTGCACCGTCGCTGTTTGTTAAAGGTCAATACCACTTTTGATCGCCTTTCTGTTGTTTATGTAACTGAAGAAAGATTTCGGATTATTTTACAGTTGGCTGCAATATTTTCTTCGTATCTACGCTTTGCCTGACCTACTAGTCTTTTTACTCGTCGCCTGGCATCATTATAAAGTCTAATGTTTTCGGGCGTGCTTTGTTCTTTCTTTAACCTGTAAAACAATTTTCTCTCATTGACTGATTGTATAATTTCGCTATTAAACCACGGTGGGCTTTTATTAGTGTTAATTCGCTTCTCGCACAAGGGGACGAATGTGTTCTGCTGAGTAAGTAAGTGATTTTTAAAACAGCCAGGCTTCCTCTATGTTGCCGTCATCTGATAGTTGTATTTCTGTTAGTTTTGTCAGTTCTACGAAGTTAGCTCTTTTGAAATTGGGCACCTTTACTTTATTTTCAGTCACTGATGATTGAGCTTTAATGTCGACGCACTAATTTATGATCGCAGAACCAAGGTGTTCTCCTACCGTGACACTACTGATTAGGTTATCTTGGGTCGTTATAACGAGGTCAGTATATTATTTTGTCGAGTTGGCTCAGAAACCATTTGGCTTAGATAATTTTCTTCTAGAAATTCGATCATTCTATGTGACTCGCCTTCTGTACCTGACAGTGTCGCCTTGTCGATATTGGGGAGGTTAAAGTCTCCTAACAAGAGAGAAAATGCTCTAATATATTTTCTTTAAGCAAGTATGAAACCGACAGCTGTAGCAAAAAGTTTAATTAAGAATACGCCGTTCAAGGAGGCTGCGGTGTAGTTTATTATTGGAAGGACGATAGAGTGAAGGTTCTGGTTAACCCTTTCATTTGGACAGGAGGAAGGAGGGCTTGGAGTCGCTAGGGCAGGATAACAGGGCTGTACTAGGCCAAAGAGACTATATACGAAGAGATAGTGGTATGTAGTAATTCCTCAGGCGTGCGGAATTAGCGCCTATCTATTACAGCCACCAAAAACGTCACTTTTCAGGGGTAGCTTTACTATTTTTGAAGTACCTGCCACAGCACCTATCCAGCCTTTACTTATTTTTCATTATTGTAAAATGATTTACTAATAGGTAAACAAGAATATATGTGTGACTATGTTTTATTAAGTATTATCTACACTATATCAATTTGTTATTATAGGAAAAATAGGGTGTAGAAAGCATTTGCTAATGTATATATATATAGATATATATATATATATATATATATATATATATATATATATATATATATATATATATATATATATATATATATATATATATATATATATATATATATATATATATATATATATATATATATATATATATATATATATATATATGTGTGTGTGTGTCAGTGCTTTAAATACAAACAAAGCATACAACATTCTATGCATGCTAGTTTACTATAATGCCTTTGCAACTGTGGCAACCAGGATGTCACACTGGTCCTGTGTCCCAGGGTGTCTGTCAATATGGTCCCTAATACTATCAGCTATTATTGACTCAAGCATTTTACCTATAACTGGCGTCGAGCTAATCGGCCTATAGTTTTCCATAGAAGATTTGTCTCCCTTCTTAAATATTGAAGTAACGTGTGCCTGCCTCCATGAAACAGGCACCACCCCTGTGTCTAGTGACTTCCTAAAAACTTCTGTTAGCTGCCCACTGATTTCAGATTTATAATATGCAGGGTATTAAATGAATGTATAGTTTTTTCCTCTTTCCTACATAATTTCCATGCAGTTTTTTCATGCTGCATGGTTCTTTTACCTTTCCTGCCAGCTCTGGCTGAAGGGATGGGGGGTGGGGAGGAGCCTTCGCCTTTGCTGTCTTTCATCTTCCACTTTTGATTAGATAGTTAGTGTAGCTTGTCACAAATTGCCTCTTAAGGACGACCAGGTCTGCTGTTGTTTATTCTTTCTTTGTGTTCTTTAGTGTTCTTCCTCCTCCTCCTCCTCCTCCTCCTCCTCCTCCTCCTCCTCCTCCTATTCCTCTTCCTCTTCTTCCTCCTTTGAGCGTCGGCAAATTCTTTTTAAAATTCCATTTCTCTCTCTCTCTCTCTCTCTCTCTCTCTCTCTCTCTCTCTCTCTCTCTCTCTCTCTCTCTCTCTCTCTCTCTCTCTCTCTCTCTCTCTCTCTCTCTCTCTCTCTCTCTTGTAGTTGTAGTGCGAGAGTGGAATAAGCTTCCACCATCAGTGGTCCAGTGTAACACGATTGACTCCTTCAAAAATAAGCTCGACCGTCACTTCCTTCAACTTAATATCAACTAGAGTAGAAATGCAACGTTTTGGAGTCTTCTGATTAATGTAAAATCACTTAGGTTTAAGGACAGACCACCAAGTCTGGACCATGGGGTCTGTGTGGTCTGATTTTCTATGTAAATCTATGTAAATCTCTCTCTCTCTCTCTCTCTCTCTCTCTCTCTCTCTCTCTCTCTCTCTCTCTCTCTCTCTCTCTCTCTCTCTCTCTCTCTCTCTCTCTCTCTCTCTCTCCAAATTTCAAAGCTAAGATTTTCACGAGAGAGAGAAGAACCTGTCATTTCTTTAAAATCACTTCAACAATATCAAACACCACCATTGTCTTCTTTCCTTTAACCATCTCTAAATTTCTCTTCTTCGTCTTTTTGTTCTGATTTTTGTTGATATTGCTTTTGCTGTTTTCTCTTACTCGAACTTTCCTCCTCCTCCTCTTCCTCCTCCTCCTCCTCCTTTCTCAGCTCTACAGCACGACTGTTTGTGGGGTTTAAATCTACGTATGTAGTTCTTTCTGTTAGAACTCCACCCTGGACGATTCTGGGCATATTCCTCCTACTCATCCCCACTCTGACTCCTTTATGGCTGTTATTAAGATTCTTCCAAATTATGTTTTCTATGCCCTTTCTGGCCTCAACTCTCAGAAGGCTTATGGACCTGATGGAGTGCCTCCTATTGTCCTTAAAAACTGTGCTTTCGTGCTGACACCCTGCCTGGTCAAACTCTTTCGTCTCTGCCTATCAACATCTATCTTTCCTGCCTGCTGGAAGTATACCTTTGTACAGCCTGTGCCTAAGAAGGGTGACCGTTCCAGTCCTTCAAACTACCGCCCTATAGCTTTACTTTCCTGTCTATCTAAAACTTTTGAATCAATCCTTAACCGGAAGATTCAAACGCACCTTTCCACTTCTAACCTTCTATCTGATCGCCTGTATGGATTCCGCAAGGCGTTCTACTGGCGATCTTCTTGCTCTCTTAACTGACTGTTGGTCATCCTCTCTTAGCCGTTTCGGTGAAACTTTTCTGTTGCGCTAGACATATCGAAAGCCTTCGATTGAGTCTAGCACCAGTCTTCTTTCTAAACTGCCCTCTTTCGGATTCCATCCTCTCTCTGTTCCTTTATCTCCAGTTTCCTTTCCGGGCGTTCTATCTCTGCGGTGGTAGACGGTCACTGCTCTTCCTTAAACCTATCAACAGTGGTGTTCCACAGGGCTCTGTCCTATCGCCCACTCTCTTCCTGTTATTCATCAATGATCTTCTTTCCATAACAAACTGTCCTGTCCACTCATACGCCGACGACTCCACTCTGCATTATTCAACTTCTTTCAATAGAAGACCCTCTCAACAGGAAGTACACGACTCCAGACTGGAGGCTGCAGAACACAACCTCAGACCTTGCTATTATTTCCGACTGGGGCAGAATGATCCTTGTGTCCTTAAATGCCTCAAAAACTCAATTTCTTCACCTGTGAACTCGACACAGTCTTCCAAACATCTATCCACTATTCTTTGACAACACTCAGCTGTCACCTTCTTCTACAATAAACATCCTCGGCCTACCATAGCTCAAAATCTCAACTGGAAACTTCATATCTCCCCTCTCGCTAAATCAGCTTCCACGAGGTTGGGTGTCCTTTATCGTGTCCGCCAGTTCTTTTTCCCTGCGCAGTTGCTATCCATATACAGGGCCTTTTCCGCCTTCGTATGGAGTATGCATCTCACGTGGGGGCTCCACTCACACAGCTCTTCTGGACAGAGTTCATGGAGTCTAAGGCTCTTCGTCTCATCAGCTCTCCTCCTACTACTGATAGTCTTCTACCTCTTAAATTCCGCCGCGATGTTGTCTCTCTATCTTCTATCGATATTTCCACGCTGACTACTCTTCTGAACTTGCTAACTGCATGCCTCCTCCCCTCCCGGCCCCGCTGCACGACTTTCTACTCATGCTCATCCCAATACTTTCCAAACCCCTTATGCAAGAGTTAACCAGCATCTTCACTCTTTCATCCCTCACGCTGGTAAACTCTGGAACAATATTCCTTCATCTGTATTTCCTCCTGCCTATGACTTGAACGCTTTCAAGAGGAGGGTATCAGGACACCTCTCCTCCCGAAATTGACCTTTCTTTCGCCCACCTCTTTTAATTCTTTTTGGGAAGCAGCGAGTAGAAGGCTTTTTGTTATTTTTTTTCGTGCCCTTGAGCTGTCTCCTTTGTTGTAAAAAAAAAAGACTGAGGATGTTTAGTGTTGAAGAAGGTGATTGCTGAGCGTTGTCAAAGAATAGGGGATAGTTGTTTGGAAGATTGTGTCGAAGGGATAGGTGGAGAAACTGTGTTTTTGAGGCGTTGAAGGTCACCAAGTCCTTCTTGCCCCAATCGGAAATAATAGTAAGGTCTGAGGCTAAACTTTCTGCCGCCTCCAGCATGAAGTCATTTAGTTCCTGTTGGGTGAGTCTTGTATTAAAAGAAGTTGAGTAATGCAGAGTAGAGTCATCGGCGAAAGAATGGATAGGACAGTTCGTTTTGGAAAGAAGATCATTATTGAACAAAAGAAAGAGTGTGAGATAGGACAAAACCCTGTGGGACACCCAGTGGCGTAGTAGGGGGGAGGGGCGAGGGGGGCGGACCCACCCGGGTGACAGCAAGGGGGGGGTGCCAATCTACAGGCTCAAGTCTAATGGCTAAATTCAGTGACGTAGCTAAGGGAAGGGGTGTTGGGGTCATATAAGAAGACGCCCCCCAGGCCCCAACAAAGGGACCCGCCGCCCCCCAAAATGGTCCATTTGGGAGCCCCCATTTGTAGCCATACAAGGAGACAAGACCCCCGGGCCCCCGCCCCCCAGATCTCCAGCCATGCCGCCATACATAATGCCGCTGTGGATAATGATGGAGATTTGATTACCCAGCTCCAGCCACGCGTGAGTGACGGCGCCTTGTGTTTCATATGACTGTAGAAGATGAATTGCTTTGCTTGTAGCAGAGATGTTATTTGCATACTATAAAGAACATATTTTTGCATAATGTTGAAGCTAAAGAACTGTACTTTATCATGTGATGTTAAAAACTTGAATGTAAATGTTTGTTGTAGCATGAATCTCGCTGAACGGTATCGTAGGTAGGTGAGAGGGGAGACGCCTAAGTGTTTGTTGTAGCATGAATCTCGCTGAACGGTATCGTAGGTAGGTGAGAGGGGACGCTTAAGTGTTTGTTGTAGCATGAATAAGTGTTTGTTGTAGCATGAATCTGAACGGTATCGTAGGTAGGTGAGAGGGGAGACGCCTAAGTGTTTGTTGTAGCATGAATCTCGCTGAACGGTATCGTAGGTAGGTGAGAGGGGAGACGCCTAAGTGTTTGTTGTAGCATGAATCTCGCTGAACGGTATCGTACGTAGGTGAGAGGGGAGACGCCTGAGTGCGTGACGGAAAGAAAACAAGCTCGTCATGGAAACATCTTCGTCGCGTGCTGTTGTATTATTATCATAACAATAATAATAAAAATAATAATAATAATAATAATAATAATAATAATAATAATAATAATAATAATATTATTATTATGTATTATTATTATTATGTGTGTATTATTATCTTAAATATTATTCTCATTTTATGTAGAACACCAAAATCGTCGTCAAGTGACTGATGTATCATGCATATACTATATAACATTGTTAACAATAATGATAAGAAGAACTGAAGAAGAAGAGTTACCATTATAATAATAAGAATGATGATAATAATGATGACAGTCAGCCAGTTATTTCTGCTTTTCAGTGGTTGTCTCTGAATTTGTCTGGATGGAATAGTAAACGATGCATGGGATAATATAATAATAATAATAGCCTAATCAATTAAGACAGGACATTCAAAACCATGAATATATATATATATATATATATATATATATATATATATATATATATATATATATATATATATATATATATATATATATATATATATATATATATATATATATATATATATAGGTAGGGGTTCAAAATTATGTTCCTAGAGTATTTGGTATCCGAGGCGGAATATAATTTTGAACCTATATATATATATATATATATATATATATATATATATATATATATATATATATATATATATATATATATATATAGGGGTTCAAAATTATATTCCGCCTCGGATACCAAATACTCTAGGAACACCTCTGGGGACATCACTGTTAATAGGTTTAGGGGAAGAACAGTGACCGTCTACCACAGCAGAAATAGAACGGTCAGAAAGGAAACTGGAGATAAAGGTACAGAGAGAAGAATAGAAACCGCAGGAGGGTAGTTTGAAAAGCAAAGATTTGTGCCAGACCTATCAAAAGCTTTTGATATGTCCAGCGCAATAGCAAAGATTTCACCGAAACGGGTAAGAGAGGATGACCAAGAGTCAGTTAAGAAGGCTAGGAGATCACCAGTAGAACGCCCCTTGCGGAACCCATACTGGTGATCAGATAGAAAGTCAGAAGTTGAAAGGTGCTTTTGAATCTTCCGGTTAAGGATTGATTCAAAAGCTTTAGATAGACAAGAAAGTAAATCTATGGGGCGGTAGTTTGAGTTATTGGAGCGGTCACCCTTCTTAGGCACAGGCTGTACCAAGGCATACTCCCAGGAAAGGTAGATATTGACAGGCAGAGGCGAAAGAGTTTGACCAGGCAGGGTGTCAGCACGGAAGCACAGCATCAATCCAATTCTGACCTTCTCTCTGATCACCAGTATGGGTTCCGCAAGGGGCTGTCTGACTGACTCTTGATCATTCTCACTAAGCCGTTTCGGTGAAACTTTTGCTGTTGCCTTAGACATCTCTTAGATATCTATTCAAGTCTGACCTATTCCCTGATCGCCAGTATGGGTTCCGCAAGGGCCTTCCTGACTGACGCTTGGTCATTCTCACTAAGTCGTTTCGGTGAGACTTTTGCTGTTGTCTTAGACATCTCGAAAGTTTTTGACAGAGTATGGCACAAATCTTTGTTTTCTAAACTACCCTCCTACGGATTCCTTCCAGCCGATCTATCGCTGCTGTGGTAGACGGTTACTGTTCTATCCGTAAACCTATCAACGGTTGTGTCCCGCAGGGCTCTGTCCTGTCTCCCTCCCTCTTTCTGTTGTTCATTAACGATCCTCTTTTCAACACAAACTGTCCTATTCATTCGTACGCCAATGAGCCCACTCTGCACTACTCAACACCTTTTGACAAAATACCCTCCCAACGGTAAGGACGGGAGTATAGGCTGTAGGCTGAATAATGTTTAATCTCAGACACTGCTATCCTTTCTGAATGGGGAAGGACGAACCTTGTGTCCTTCAATGCCTGAAAACTCAGTTTCTTCACCTATCAACTCGATACAAGCTTCCAAACACCTATCCCCTATTTTTTGACAACACTCATCGGTCTGTCCTTAACTCAAAATCTTAATTGGAAACTTCATAATATTATCTCATCTCTTGCTAAATCAGCTTCCTCGATGTCAGGTCCCTGCACCCTCTCCGCCAGTTCTTTTCCCCCTCACAAATGTTGTCAATATACAGGGGCCTTGTCCGCCCTCGCATGTAGTATGCATTTCATATGTTAGGGGCTCGACACACACATCTCTATTTGACAGAGTCAAGTCTAAGGCTGTTTATCTCATCAAATCCCGCCCTCTTGCGAGCAGTCTTTTGCCTCTTAACTTTCGCGGCAATGTTGCATCATCTAGGAAATTAGGAGAAAAACATTGCAAAAACAGCTTGGGTGCCAAGGCTTTACGCACGAGGAACTGTTTTGTGGCTAATTCACGCCGAGTTGGTAAAGAGCAAGAGGACCTTGCCAAGGAGAGTCTAGTCCGCTGTGCGTTTAGTATAGCCAGACGACACGTTCAAAGAAATATAGACTTATTGCGTCCACCCCCAAAGACATTAGAGTTTCCTCAGACACAGCCTCCTAGTCTCCGAAAACTCTCCTAATGTATACCTGAAACGTATTAGAGGTAGATGGATAGAGACAGAGAGATAGCGAAAATGAGAACATAAGAACATAAGGAGTCTGTAAGGCCGATGGCCTTATTCAAGGCAGCTCCTGTTAACCTAACCACACACAACCTCACCATCCATGAACATAATTATCTGGCCTTTGCTTGCAAGTATGCTGCCCACACCCTTCCCTGTGAACCCTTGGTGTTTAATGTGCCATGTAACTGTTATCCTCACGCTTTTCTCGCCTCCACCACCGTGTTCCCGACGAGCCGCTTAGTGGAACCTTTGTGTGCTGACCACCGCCTGCTGGGGGCCTTGCGTGCTGACCTCCCGCCACTGGGAGCCGGTCTTGAAGGCGAGCGTGTGGCGGGCGTGGTCAACACGGCGCCATGCTTGCACAGGAGGAGACGCCCATGACGAAGTCATAATCGTTGGAAGCCACCTCCTCCAGCGGCGCGGCGTTCACGCGGCAGCCGTCGCCCAAGTCCAGCACGACGCGCTTGGGCAGCCTGCGGCCTTTCCTGCTGGCGAGGAGCAGCTTGCGGCGCCTTTCTGACACGTGGAAGCCTTGGGCGCCGGTGTCCAGCAGCACCGTCATTGGCCTAGCCCACGCCGCGCCGCCCTCCCGCCGCACCCAGAGGACGTCAGGCTCCACAGGCGCTCCGTTTTCCTCGGCCTCCGCCGCAGCTGCTGCGGGCGGCAGACGAAGAGGTCGCTGCCGTCAGGCCGAAACACCTGCACCATGCGGCCGCGCCGCAGGTGGTGGGCGTCAGCACGACCTCGTCTGCGTCGTACATGTCCTCCAGCCACGCCGGGAACACAGTGGCGGGGACGACCATCTCCACGCCGCCCCCCAGACTGATGGGGACGGCCTTCAGCTCTATGACGTCCAGCACCCGCGAGCCGATCCAGAAGGATCTCCTGCTTGGCGGTGGGCTCCGTGCCGGTGATCAGCCCCAGCCTCTTGGCCATGGTGTGGAAGAGGAAGGTGATCTGGGCCCCGGAGTCCAGCTGGACGAGGCACGCGTGGCCGTTCACCGAGCCCAGCACACGATTGTGGTCATCCACGTGAAGACACGGGTGGCTGCCGAGCCGCCGCCTCTTCCTGGCGAGAACCGACGGCGGCTCCAGCACCAGCCTCACCGCCTCGCCCTTGCCGGGGCTGCGCGGCCGCTTGTTCGAAACCCGATGCACTGGCAGGGGAGTCATCTCAGTGTGTTGTGAAGAAGAGTGAATATGTAAAAAGAAAAAGATGATGTTGATGAAGAAGAACAGGAGGAAAGAGAAGGAGAAGGAGGAGGAGGAGGAAACGATAAAGAAGAGAGGATAAGTAGAAGAAAAAGATGATGTTGATGAAAGGGAGCAAGAAGAAAGAGAAAAAGAAGAAGAAAAAGGAGGAGGAGGAGGAGGAGGAGGAAAAGATGAAGAAAAAGGAAGAAAAAGTAAAAGATGATTATGAAAAAAAACTGAAGTTGACTCTAGTAGTCAGTTTGCCCATGCCAGGAAACAGCGTCTGGTTCGTACAAGTGACAGCTGGGAGAATGGTCTTGTGGTTTCTTTTGGCAGGGCGCGAGGTACAAAAGGGAGCGCGGGCGAAGGTGGGTTTGGAAGTGGTGGTGGTGACAGTAGTGGGTGGTTGGGGAAGGGTGGAGGGTGAGGTGTGGATGGAGGGAGATGTGGTATCAGAAGTGGAGGAGGAGGAGGAGGTTGAGTTCGTGTTGGAGGTGGAAGTGGAGGATGGAGTGGTGATGAGGAAAGGGGAGGAGTCAAGGGTGTTGGAGGGAGAGGAAGGGAGAGCGGGAGAAAGGGGAGTGGTATTGTGGATGGAGGTGGATGAGGTAGGAAGGGAGGTGGATGGAGTAGAAGGAATGGCAAGGGTGGCGGCGGGTTCAGGCGTGGCAGAGGAGATCGTGTTGGAGGTGTAAGGGGAAGATGGAGTGGTGATGAGGATAGGGGAGGAGTTAATTAAGGGTGTTGGAGGGAGAAGAGGGAGTGGGAGTGGATGAGGTAGCAAGGGAGGTGGATGGGGTAGAAGGAATGGTAGGGGTGGCGGCGGGTTCAGGCGTGGCAGAGGAGTGGGGTGGTTGAGGCGAGGCAGAGGAGATCGTGTTGGAGGTGGAAGGGGAAGATGGAGTGGTGATAAGGGTAGGGGAGGAGTCAAGGGTGGTGAAGGGAGAAGAGGGAGTGAGAGTGGATGAGGTAGCAAGGGAGGTGGATGGGGCGGAAGGATTAGTAAGGATGGAGGCTGGTTCAGGCGAGGGAAGGGAAGAAGGAAAGAGAGGAAGGAAGGGAAAAAGGAAAAAGTGGAAGGGAAAGGAAGGGAAGACAAGGAAGAGAAATTATAAGTAAAAGAAGGGAAAAGAAAGGACGTAAGGAAGAGAAGGAAGGGAAGGTAAGAAAAGGAAAAGAAATTTTAAGTACAAGATGGGAAAAGAAAGGAAGGAAGGAAGGGAAGGGAAGGGAAGGGAAGATAATTGAAGAGAAGAGAGAGGGAAAGGGCGGGAAAAAAGTGGAAGAGAAAGGGAAGGAAAGGGAAGAAAAGAGAAAAAAGTGGAAACACTTGAAACACTTTATTATGCTTACAAAAAAATGGTTTTATAATAAGCAGAAATGAATTTAATAATTTGTAAGCAGGGAAGGGAAGGGAGGGGAAGGGAAGAGAGAGAAAGAAAAGGACGATAAGAAAAAGTGGAACGGAAGGGAGGGGAAGGGAAGGAAAGGAAAGGAAAGGAAAGGAAAGGAAAGGGAAAGGACGAGAAAGAAAGTGTAAGGGAAGGGAAGGGAAGGGAAGGGAAGGGAAGGGAAGGAAAGGGAAAGGGAAAGGAAAGGGAAAGGGAAAGGACGAGAAAGAAAGTGGAAGGGAAGGGAAGGGAAGGACAGGGAAGGAAAGGAATGGAAAGGAAAGGGAAAGGGAAAGGACGAGAAAGAAAGTGGAAGGGAAGGGAAGGGAAGGAAAGGGAATAACATGTGTCCCCCGTCATTTGTTTCCCCAGTCTTTGGAGTTTGTTTAGGCTAAGATTAATTGCAATGATGAAGAAGAAAAGAACCCGACTCTCTCGTGGCCTTCGGAAATAGTTGTTGTGAGCCGAAAGCGTCTAAGAACACGCGCCTTACACCCATCACACCTACACCCACACTAGACAAGCAGGGCCGGATTTAGGGCAGGGCCCATAGGGCCCTTGCCCAACTAGGGCCCCGCGCATTTAGGGGCCCCGCGCCAGCTCCATTACATTAATATAAGCACTTTTCTGTTTAATTCAAGGATACCACTGCCATCCTTTCGTGTCATATCAATATAATCCCTGACTTGAGTCACGTAAAACATTTGAGCTTATTAGCAAGTACGACTCTTTTTCTCGCGGCACATTTACAGGAACATGCCAACCAGGGAAGTGGTAATGTAAACTACCTCTCCTCAACACTATGTAATGAGCTGATCGATGTGTTGGGGGAAAATGTTGTGTCTACCATAGCAGCAGAAGTTAAAAAATGCCAAATATTGCTCCATATCTGTGTCTTCCCCTCCAGACGTGTCTCACATGGATCAGCAACGCCTAACCATTCGGTACATGTTGCCAGAGGGGCCAGCAGAGCGTTTTTTGACGTTTGTACCCTTAATGAATTATACAAGAAAGGAAATTGCAGAAGTAGTAGTGAATTTTTTGCATAAACCCAATATTCCCATCTGTGAGTGTCGCGGCATGATAACGCGAGCAACATGTATGCAAAATACAATGGCACCCAGGCGCACATAAAACGTCATTGTGGATTTTCAGAGTTTGTTCCTTGGCTGGCTCATTCACTGAAGCTTGTTGCGATGTGTGCTGCTGAATGTTGCAGTGACTATGTTTGGTGCTAGGATTCAACGTCTGCATGTTTGTCTGGTCAAGTCAACACATCGTTGGCGCAAACATGGAGATGCGCTGCAAGGCTCACCAGTTATCAAGTGCTTGCCAGACACACGATGGTCGGCCCGTGCAGATTTTGTAGAAGCCAATGGCTACGAGCATAACATAGTGCTACTAGAAAATCTAGCAATGGACGAACATCTAAATGCAGATGGTAGATATGAGGCATCTGGTCTTTTGCAGGAAATGCAGAAACTTGGGACAGTTATTATCTTAGCAACATGGCAGAACATCCTTAACAATGCAACAAGTCAGCATTTGCAGAAGCCAGGCCTTGATTAGAACACGGCAGTAAATCTACTCAAATCACTGATTGAGTGTCTTCAAGATCAACGGGACCGGCTCGATGATACGAACAGATTGCCGTCCAAAACTGTGGCCATAATGAATACAAGGACGACCGAGGACGTGTGCGAAGGCAGAAGCGACATCACGATGAAGCAGATAGCGCAGAGGACACCAAGCTGTCACCCAGGGAGAGATTCAGGACCATATCTTACATACCCATCCTTGATCAGCTAATACTGTCACTCAGAGATCGCTTACAATCCTATGAAACACTTCAGCATTCCTGTCTAACATCATGACTATGCAGACAGACAAGTTCAGGGACTCTGCAGCCAATCTGGTCAGGATCTATCCAAACGACCTGCTGGAACCTTGTCTGCTTTCAGAAATTGTGCATTTCCAGACATTCCTCAAGACAGCTCTAGAAGAAGGAAGCCAGGAAAAATCGACTCAGTCACACTATAGTCAACCATACACAACTGTGATGTGATTGCAGCGTCCGCTAACGTGGAGATGGCTCTATGTATCTATTTGTCAATGTTCGTGACGAGCTGCACTGGAAAGAGATCGTTTTGTAAGCTAAAAAGAATCAAGGACACTGCGCAGTACCATGGGAGAAAGTCGTTTGGTGTCTGGCCCTTTTGAGTGCTGAACACAAACTATTTCCTATTGTCCTATTGTCCTTAAAAACTGTGCTTCCGTGCTGACACCCTGCCTGGTCAAACTCTTTCGCCTCTGCCTGTCAACATCTACCTTCCTTCCTGCTGGAGGTATGCCTTTGTACAGCCTGTGCTCTTTTTTTTTTTTTTTTTTTTACAACAAAGGAGGCAGCTCAAGGGCACACAAAAAAAGAAAACAATAATAAAAAAAAAAAGCCCGCTACTCGCTGCTCCTAAGAAAGAAACAAAACAGGTGGCCGAAAGCAAGATCAGATACGGGAGGAGAGATGTCCTGATACCCTCCTCTTGAAAGAGTTCAAGTCGTAGGCAGGAGGAAATACAGCTGAAGGAAGATTGTTCCAGAGTTTACCAGCGTGAGGGATGAAAGAGTGAAGATGTTGGTTAACTCTTGCATAAGGGGTTTGGACAGTATAGGAATGAGCATGAGTAGAAAGTCGAGTGCAGCGGGGCCGCGGGAGGGGGGGAGGCATGCAGTTAGCAAGTTCAGAAGAGCAGTCAGCGTGGAAATATCGATAGAAGATAGAAAGAGAGGCAACATTGTGGCGGAATTTAAGAGGTAGAAGACTCTCAGTATGAGGAGGAGAGCTGATGAGACGAAGAGCCTTAGCCTCCACTCTGTCCAAAAGAGCTGTGTGAGTGGAGCCCCCCCACACATGAGATGCATACTCCATACGAGGGCGGACAAGGCCCCTGTATATGGACAGCAACTGTGCAAGGGAGAAGAACTGGCGGAGACGGTACAGAACGCCCAGCCTCGAGGAAGCTGATTTAGTAAGAGATGATATATGAAGTTTCCAGTTGAGATTTTGAGTTAAGGATAGACCGAGGATGTTTGGTGTTGAGGAAGGTGATAGCTGGGTGTTGTCAAAGAATAGGGGATAGTTGTTTGGAAGATTGTGTCGAGTGGATAGGTGGAGAAACTGTGTTTTTGAGGCGTTGAAGGACACCAGGTTCTTCTTGCCCCAATCGGAAATAATAGTAAGGTCTGAGGCTAAGCGTTCTGCAGCCTCCAGCCTTGAGTCGTAAAGTTCCTGAAGGGTGGGTCTTCTATTAAAAGAAGTTGAGTAATGCAGAGTGGAATCATCGGCGTAGGAATGGATAGGACAGTTCGTTTTGGAAAGAAGATCATCAATGAACAACAGAAAAAGAGTGGGAGATAGGACAGAATCCTGTGGGACACCACTGTTAATAGATTTAGGGGAAGAACAGTGACCATCTGCCACGGCAGAAATAGAACGGTCAGAAAGGAAACTGGAGATAAAGGTACAGAGAGAAGGATAGACACCGTAGGAGGGTAGTTTGGAAAGCAAAGATTTGTGCCAGACCCTATCAAAAGCTTTTGATATGTCCAGCGCAATAGCAAAGGTTTCACCGAAACGGCTAAGAGAGGATGACCAAGAGTAAGTTAAGAAGGCTAGGAGATCACCAGTAGAACGCCCCTTGCGGAACCCATACTGGCGATCAGATAGAAGGTCAGAAGTGGAAAGGTGCTTTTAAATCTTCCGGTTAAGGATTGATTCAAAAGCTTTAGATAGACAAGAAAGTAAAGCTATAGGACGGTAGTTTGAGGGATTGGAGCGGTCACCCTTCTTAGGCACAGGCTGTATGAAGGCATACTTCCAGCAAGAAGGAAAGGTAGATGTTGACAGGCAGAGGCGAAAGAGTTTGACCAGGCAGGGTGAGAGCACGGAGGCACGGTTTTTAAGGACAATAGGAGGCACTCCATCAGGTCCATAAGCCTTCTGAGGATTGAGGCCAGAGAGGGCATAGAAAACATCATTTTGAAGAATCTTTATAACAGGCATAAAGGAGTCAGAGGGGGTGATGAGTAGGAGGAATATGCCCAGAATCGTCCAGAGTGGAGTTTAAGAAAAAGTTTGAGAGAAGAGTTCAGCCTTAGAGATAGATGAGACAGCAGTGTTGCCGTCAGGACTGAGAGTGGAGGGAAAGATGAAGAAGTGAAGTTGGAGGAGATGTTTTTGGCTAGATGCCAGAAGTCACGGGAAGAGTTAGAGAAAGCAAGGTTTTGACATTTTCTATTAATGAAAGAATTTTTGGTTAGTCGGAGAATAGATTTGGCACGATCTCGGGCCGAAATGTAAAGTTCATAATTAGCATTAGTTTGAAGGCTCTGTTACCTTTTGTGAGCTGCCTCTCTATCATTGACAGCATGAGAACAAGCGTGATTAAACCAAGGCTTTTTAGCGTGAGGAGTAGAGAAAGAACGAGGAATGTATGCCTCCATTCCAGAGACAATCACCTCTGTGATGCGCTGAGCACACACAGAGGGGTCTCTATCCTGGAAGCAATAATCATTCCACGGGAAATCGGAAAAGTACATCCTCAGGTCGTCCCACTGAGCTGAAGCAAAATGCCAAAAGCATCGCCTCTTCGGTGGGTCCAGAGGGTGTACAGGAGCGATAGGACAGGATGCAGAAATAAGATTGTGATCGGAGGAGCCCAACGTAGAGAACAGTTTGACAGAATAAGCAGAAGGGTTTGAGGTAAGGAAGAGGTCTAGAATGTTGGGCCGGTCTCCAAGACGGTCGGGAATACGTGTAGGGTGCTGGACCAACTGCTCTAGGTCGTTGAGGATAGCAAAGTTGTAGGCTTGTTCACCAGGATGGTCAGTGAAAGAGGATGAAAGCCAAAGCTGGTGGTGAACATTGAAATCTCCTAGGATGGAGATCTCAGCGAAGGGAGAGTGGGTCAAGATGTGCTCCACTTTAGAATTCAAATAGTCAAAGAATTTTACATAGCTGGTAGAGTTAGGTGAGAGATAAACAGCACATATGTATTTGGTAATAGAATGACAATGAAGTCTTAGCCAGATGGTAGAAAATTCAGAAGAGTCAAGGTTGTGGGCACGAGAGCCAGTGATGTCGTTGCGCACGTAGGCGCAACATCCAGCTTTGGATTGAAATTTAGGATAGAGATAGTAGGAGGGAGCAAAGATTGCCGTCAGTAGCCTCAGAAACCTGTGTTTCGGTAAGGAAGAGAAGGTGAAGTTTAGGAGTTTAGAGTTAACCTAAGAAGGGTGACCGTTCCAATCCCTCAAACTACCACCGCCCTATAGCTTTACTTTCTTATCTATCTAAACCTTTTGAATCAATCCTTAACCGGAAGATTCAAAAGCACCTTTCCACTGCTGACTTTCAATCTCATCGCCAGTATGGGTTCCGCAAGTGGCGTTCTACTGGTGATTTCGTTGCCTTCCTAACTGACTCTTGGTCATATTTTCTTAGCCGTTTCGGTGAAACCTTTGCTATTGCGCTGGGCATATCAAAAGCCTTTGATAGGGTCTGGCACAAATCTTTGCTTTTCAACCTACCCTCCTACGGTTTCTACCCTTCTCTCTGTACCTTTATCTCCAGTTTCCTCTCTGACCGTTCAATTTCTGCTGTGGTAGATGGTCACTGTTTTTCCCTTAAACCTATTGGTAGTGGTGTTCCGCAGGGGTCTGTCCTATCTCCCACTCTCTTTCTGTTCATCATTAATGATCTTCTTTCCCAAACGAACTGTCCTTTCCATTCTTACGCCAATGATTCTACTCTGCATTACTTAATTTATCTTGATAGAAGACCCACCCAACAGGAACTAGAAAGCTTAGCCTCAGACCTTACTATTATTTTCGATTGGGGCAAGAAGGACTTGGTGGCCTTCAACGCCTCAAAAACACAGGTTCTCCACCTATCCACCGACGCAATCTTCAAACTATCCCTGTTCTTTGACAACACTCAGCTATCACCTTCTTCAACACTAAACATCCTCAGTCTATCCTTATCCTTATCTTTAATAAGGACTGTATTATTACATGCATTATTAAACTTGGTTTCCTGATTTTCCTACGTTACATCTAATGAGTAGTTGGTGAGTTTGTATAAACATGATGATTTATTATATGACAAATTTACTAAATGCTTGTGGGGTGTGAACCTGACAAGGCCCACATACTTTCAGGGCCAGGGCCCCGCAACATGTAAATCCGGCCCTGTTGACAAGGCTTTCGTAGAGGTCGTGTTAGTATTTCCACGGGTAGTCTTATGAGCCTGGGGATAGTTTGACAAGTCTTCTGCACCATGAACGTAAGAAACAATCCCCAAAGACCCGACTAATCTCCTTTGTGGCTTTGGGAAATAACTGTTGTGCGAGTCGAAAGCGTCTGATACGGATCTTACACGCACTCATTTGATGAGGCTTTGGTACAGGTTGTGTTAGTATATCCAGGGGTAGTTTTATGAGCCTGGTGATAGTCTGGCAAGGCTAGCACACCCACATCAGATAAAACTTCCGTAGAGGTTGTGTTAGACTTTCCATGTGTAGTTTATGAGCCTAGTGATAGTTTGACGAGGCTTGCACACCACACCAGGTAAGATTTCCTTAGAGGTTGTATTAGACTTTCCACGGGCAGTTTTATGAGCCTAGTGATAGTTTGGCAAGGCTTGCACACCCACATCAGGTAAGACTTCCGTAGAGGTGTGTTAGACTTTCCATGGTTAGTTTTATGAGCCTAGTGATAGTTTGGCAAGGCTTGCACACACCCACATCAGGTAAGACTTCCGTAGAGGGTGTGCTAGACTTTCCATGGTTAGTTTTATGAGCCTAGTGATAGTTTGACGAGGCTTGCACACACCCACACCAGATAAGACTTTCTTAGAGGTTGTATTAGACTTTCCATGGGTAGTCTGATGAGCCTGGTGATAGTTTGGCAAGGCTTGCACACACCCACACCAGGTAAGACTTTCTTAGAGGTTGTGTTAGACTTTCCATGGGTTGTTTTATGAGCCTAGTGATAGTTTGACGAGGCTTGCACACACCCACACCAGGTAAAACTTCCGTAGAGGTTGTGTTAGACTTTCCATGGGTTGTTTTATGAGCCTAGTGATAGTTTGGCAAGGCTTCTGCACCATCAACGTAAATAACATCCCAGAAGACCCGACTCGGCTCCTCTGTGACCTCTTTTCTCTCTCCCTCTTTCGCCTTCCCTTCCTCCTCCCTTCTTCCCCTCCTCTATGTGTTTCTTATTGTGCCCTCACACGTGCTGCTCTTTATCCGTTTTTCCTTCTTCCTGTGTCTTCCTCCCCCCTCCTCCTCCTCCTCCTCCTTCCTCTTCCTCTTCTTACTCCTCCTCCTGGACTTCTCTTTTTTCTCTCACACAACACACATATTATCATTTACTTTCTTTGTTTCTCTGTTTTACTCAATTCTTGCTTCCTCTCCCTCTCCTCCTCCTCCTCCTCCTCCTCTTCCTCGCCTCTTCCCACAGTCCACTCTCACCATCTCTTTCCATCACCTAACAGATTTTGTTTTTATGATGAATTTTTCCTTATTCCTTAAGCTTTGTCTCATTGTATGCCTTTTCCTCAAATCTCGTCGAATTTCTTCTATTTTATCCTTCATTTCCCTCAGCCTTCTCTTCCCACCCTGTCCGTGACACACTGTTCATCTTCTCTTTTCCCTTACACATTTGTTCGCATCTTCTCTTCCTCCTTCCTCCCCTCCTCCTCTTCCCTAGCCCCTTCCACAGCGAATTACGTGACCAATTTCAGGCTGAACACAAGAAGGGAAGGGGAAGAGAGTGAAAGGGGAAGAGAGAGACAGGGGAAGGGATTGAAAGGGAAGGAGGGAATAGGAGAGGAAGGAAAGAGGGGAGAGGGGAAGGGGATGGGGGGAGGAAAGAGGGAAAGAGAGGAAAGAGGGAAGAGAAAGGGAGGAAAGAGTGGAAGGACGCCTAAAGAGGAAGGAAGGTATTGCTGTCTTTATTGTTAGAGAGAGAGAGAGAGAGAGAGAGAGAGAGAGAGAGAGAGAGAGAGAGAGAGAGAGAGAATTACATAGAAAATCAGACCACACAGACCCCATGGTCCAGACTAGGTGGTCTGTCCTTAAACCTAAGTGATTTTACATTAATCAGATGGCTCCAAAACGTTGCTTTTCTACTCTAGTTAATATTAAGTTCAAGGAAGTGACGGTCAAGCTTGTTTTTAAAGGAGTCAATCGTGTTACACTGGACCACTGATGGTGGAAGCTTATTCCACTCTCGCACTATAACGTTGGTGAAGAAAAAGTTGGTGCAGTCTGAATTTACTTGTCTACATTTGAGTTTTATGCCATTGTTCCTCGTTCGCAAAGTGTCATCGATCATATACAAATTTGTTCTGTCTACATTCGTGTAACCATTAAGTATTTTAAAACATTCGATCAGTTTTCCTCGGAGGCGACGTTTCTCAAGAGAGAACATGTTAAGGGTGGAAAGCCTTTCTTCGTAGGATTTGTTGCGCAAGGAAGGGATACTTTTTGTAGCTCGACGCTGAACACCTTCTAGTTTAGCAATGTCCTTTGCATGGTGGGGAGACCAAAACTGTACCGCATATTCCAAGTGGGGTCTGACTAAACTATTGTAGAGCGGGATTATTACATTTTTATTCTTGAATAAAAAGTTTCTTTTAATGAAGCCCAATATTCTGTTCGCTTTATTTGCTGCATCGATCCATTGATGTGAGAATTTGAGGTTTGACGCGATTTTGACCCCCAGGAGAGAGAGAGAGAGAGAGAGAGAGAGAGAGAGAGAAAATTCATATGTTGTCTCCTGTAGCAGGCTGGGTAAGGAGTCTCCCCCTCCTCCTCCTTCAGTATTGGCCCAATAGCAACTGTAAATGGCGAATCCACAAATGATAAGGAAATCGCTAACATATTGAATGATTTTTTTGCCTCTGTTTTTACAAAAGAAATCTTATCCGAAAGGCAACCGGAAGCCCCTAGACATATTGATGACACATCCTTGAGTAGTATTAGCGATATTGTAGAAAGTGATATAGTACAAATTATCGAAAATATTAAAGTAAACAAAACGCCCGGCCCAGACAAATATCCCCGCGTATTGTTAAAGAGGCAAAACATCAGATCAGCAAGCCCCTCTTGAGCACATTCTCAAAGTCGCTTAACACAGGAAAAGTACCACTGGAAATGACACTCGCTAACGTAACTCCTATCTTTATAAAAGGCGACAAGTCCCAACCAGGTAATTATCGACCGATCAGTCTAACGTCAATCGTGTGCAAAATTTTGGAGACGATCATTCGCGGAAAAATGGCAAAGTTATTTTTTTTAAGATAACAGACTAATTAAGGATTCGCAACATGGTTTTCGAAACAAGCGTTCCTGTTTGACTAACCTCGATTTCTTCAACTACATCTTTATTAATGTGTACGATGAAAGTCAATCAGTAGACATTGTATATTTGGACTTTCAGAAAGCATTTGACAAAGTCCCTCACAATCGCCTACTTAGTAAATTGCAAGCTCACGGTATAACCGGTAATATTCATAAGTGGCCCAAAGACTGGCTTACCGACCGTAAACAGAGAGTTGTTATGAATGGTATATCATCTGACTGGCGAGACGTCAAAAGCGGTGTTCCACAGGGGTCGGTGTTGGGACCTGTTCTGTTTTTAGTGTACATAAATGACTTTGACGAGGGGCCATCGTGTAAAATATCGAAATTTGCCGACGACACAAAAATAGCCAGCAGAGTTACTACGACAATGGATCCCCCCGCAACAAGAGGACGAGGAGGAAGGAGGTCTCGCGAAACAGCGCAACATGCCGCCCAGACCACGGCACCAAACTAACGCCCCAAACCCCTCCCATCCAAGAACTTATCTAACCTCTTTTTGAATGTGTCTATCGTGTTGGCGCTCTCCTACGTCTGTTCCACTCATCCACCACTGTTGGTAAATCAATTCTTGCCAATGTCTTTGTTGAACCTGAAGTTATCCAACTTAAACCTATTGCTACGTGTCCTACCCGGTGTGGTGTCATCTGCCATCCACGTATCCTAAGGCATTCCATCTAATCTGCGCATGCGCGGGATTTGTTTACAAACAAAGGGTGGATGAACTGCGACACGGTACCGTGACTTTATCGACTGCCTATCGCGATATCTCCCACCTGAGTTTTAATTTTTTTAATATTTTAAAAGTAAATGTTGACGTATGTTTTGAATTTGAAAATTGCTTGAAATATGAAAGTTTCTTCTGCACCCTTTGTATGTCAGTAAATGAGGTAAATGAGGTATGTCAGTAAATGTGATAAATGAGATGACCTGCTCCCCTTGTATGTCGGTAAATGTGATAAATGACATAACCTGCGCCACTTGTATGTCGGTATATGTGATAAATGAGATAACCTGCTCCCCTTGTATGTCGGTATATGTGATAAATGAGATAACCTGCTCCCCTTGTATGTCGGTATATGTGATAAATGACATAACCTGCGCCACTTGTATGTCGGTATATGTGATAAATGAGATAACCTGCACCCCTTGTATGTCGGTATATGTGATAAATGAGATAACCTGCTCCCCTTGTATGTCGGTATATGTGATAAATGAGATAACCTACACCCCTTGTATGTCGGTAAATGTGATAAATGAGATAACCTGCACCCCTTGTATGTCGGTATATGTGATAAATGAGATAACCTACACCCCTTGTATGTCGGTATATGTGATAAATGAGATAACCTACACCCCTTGTATGTCGGTAAATGTGATAAATGAGATAACCTACACCCCTTCTATATGTCGGTATATGTGATAAATGAGATAACCTACACCCCTTGTATGTCGGTATATGTGATAAATGAGATAACCTACACCCCTTGTATGTCGGTATATGTGATAAATGAGATAACCTACACCCCTTGTATGTCGGTATATGTGATAAATGAGATAACCTGCACCCCTTGTATGTCGGTAAATGTGAGAAATGAGATAACCTGCACCCCTTGTATGTCGGTAAATGTGAGAAATGAGATAACCTGCACCCCTTGTATGTCGGTAAATGTGATAAATGAGATAACCTGCACCCCTTGTATGTCGGTAAATGTGAGAAATGAGATAACCTGCACCCCTTGTATGTCGGTATATGTGAGAAATGAGATAACCTGCACCCCTTGTATGTCGGTAAATGTGAGAAATGAGATAACCTGCACCCCTTGTACGTCGGTAAATGTGATAAATGAGATAACCTGCACCCCTTGTATGTCGGTAAATGTGATAAATGAGATAACCTGAACCCCTTGTATGTCGGTAAATGTGATCAATGAGGTAACCTACACACCTTATAAGTCGGTAAATGTGATAACTGAGATAACCTGCACCCCTTGTATCTCGGTAAATGTGATTAATGAGATGCCCTCCACCCATTGAATGTCGGTAAATATGATAAATGAGGTACCCTATACCCCTTGTATATCGGTAAATGTGATAAATGAGGTACCCTACACCCCTTGTATGTCGGTAAATATGATAAATGAGGTACCCTACACCCCTTGTATGTTGGTAAATATGATAAATGAGGTACCCTACACCCCTTGTATGTCAGTAAATATGATAAATGAGGTACCCTACACCCCTTGTATGTCGGTAAATGTGATAAATGAGGTACCCTACACCCCTTGTATGTCAGTAAATGTGATAAATGAGATACCCTACACCCCTTGTATGTCAGTAAATGTGATAAATGAGGTACCCTACACCCTTGTATGTCGGTAAATATAATAAATGAGATAACATGCACCCCTTGTATGTCGGTATATGTGATAAAAGAGTTACCCTACACCCCTTGTATGTCGGTAAATGTAATAAATGAGGTAACCTACACCTTTTGAATATCGGTAAATGTGATAAATAATGCTGGCCGCACGCTAATCACTCAGCCACCGCCTACTCTTGTATGTCAGTAAATGTAAAAAATGAGATAACCTGAACTCCTTGTGTGTTGGTAAATGTTATAAATGAGGTAACCTGAAACCTTGTATGTCAGTAAATGTGATAAATGAGATGACCTGCATCCCTTGTATGTCAGTAAATGTGATAAATCAAATAACCTACACCCCTTGCATGTCGGTAAATGTGATAAATGAGATAACCTACACCCCTTGTATGTCAGTATATGTGATAAATGAGATAACCTACACTCTCTTCTGATTGATGGTCATGTTTCTCGGATTCTCTCCATTTAATGGAAGACTATCTGGATTATGGGGTCCATGTCATTCTTGAATTTGGCCATTTTCCCGTAACAGCTGCCATGCTGTCTTGCCGCCATCTTGCCTGGACAAACTACGATATCAACACTGTGTTTGTAAACATCGGGTTCCGCGCATGCGCAGATCAGGATGGGATGTCTTAGGATACGTGGATGGCAGATGACACAACACCGGCTCACTTAAAATCAAAACCTTATTGCTTATGTTCTTCTTGTAACTAATTTATTTATGGACCAATATATTTTATTCAGAAAGCTATTTAATAAGGAAGGATAGGAGATTAATGATCACTATCGTTCGTTTATTAAAGAATAGTAAAAAATATTTCCTAGATATCGATGATAAAATATTAAAAAGATGAAAAATGTTTGTGAAAAATCTAAATCAACTTCAAACAAAAGTTAAAATAGCGAACATAATTCCGTTTTCATACTTTCAGAAATTTAATAAAAAGGGTAGACTTAACTAAATGCCTAAAACAAGAAGTTAAGATGACATTTTTTCTTTACCATGTCCTGTATACCAAAAGAAAGAGGAAAAATAAAGATATTTATAAGCAAATAACTAAGTTATTACTTATTTGAAATTATTACTTACAGAACGCCTAAAATAGGTGGTTCTTGTAGTTATTATTTAAAAAATAATAGTAATTATTATAAGTTTTAACGATCGGAAGAACAGCAGCACTTAAGAAATGATCGGATGATCGGAATCGGATCAGCTGCCCAAACTGATCGGATGATCGGGGATCGGAACAGCAAAAAAGTGATCGGTGATCACCACTGCTATCCATATACAGGGGCCTTGTCCGCCCTCGTATGGAGTATGCATCTCACGTGTGGGGGGGCTCCACTCACACAGCTCTTCTGGACAGAGTAGAGTCTAAGGCTCTTCGTCTCATCAGCTCTCCTCCTCCTACTGATAGTCTTCTACCTCTTAAATTCCGTCGCGATGTTGCCTCTCTTTTTATCTTCTATCAATATTTCCACGCTGACTGCTCTTCTGAACTTGCTAACTGCATGCCTCCCCTCCTCCCGCGACCCTGCTGCACACGACTTTCTACTCATGCTCATCCCTATACTGTCCAAACCCCTTATGCAAGAGTTAACCAGCATCTTCACTCTTTCATCTCTTACGCTGGTAAACTCTAGAACAATCTTCCTTCATCTGTATTTCCTCCTGCCTACGACTTGAACTCTTTCTAGAGAAGAGTATCAGGACACCTCTCCTGAAATTGACCTCTCTTTCGGCCACCTCTTTTGATTCTTTTTTTAGGAGCAGCAAGTAGCTGGCTTTTTTAATTATTGTTTCCTTTTTTTGTGCCCTTGAGCTGTCTCCTTTGTTGTTAAAAAAAAAAAAGATAAATGAAGTGATGAGAATTTGGCAATGTTGACTAGAAAATAGGTGAATATGAATAAAAGAAAATGAATGTGATGAGTTAATGGAATACAACAGTAGTGAAATAAATTTGAATAGAAATAACATAAAATTAAAGTACTTCATGATAAAAACTTAAAAAGTCGGGCTATTATCCTTGCTAGTTATTTAAAAAGCTAGCTACTGTCGGTATGGTGCTGTTCTTGTACCGGTCAGCTCAGGTTCTGATGGGGACCAGCTTCTTGGGGCGGCGTACTGCTCGACGGGGCCTCGGGGCTTCGGGAGGGAGCAGGTGTCTGTGGCGTGGGTTGTGAAGTAGCCTGGTGCCGAGCCTCTGAAGCTGAAGGGTCAGGAGGTTCGGAATGGAGAGAAGGTTCAGTTGGGTGATGGCTTCATTGTAAATTGTGTAGTTCGACCCCATGATGCTTACAATTGCCCTCTTCTGTACTTTTTCCAGTTTGTTTGTGTGTTGTTGAGGGATACGACCAGAGTGGAGAGGCGTAGCACAGCCTTGGCAGGATGAATGTGGTGTAGACATGTGTCAGGTCGGAGGCAGGGACGCCAAATTTCTTGAGAGTGCGGAGCATGTGCAGTCTGTATGAGGTGACTGAGATCGTAGTGTTGGTGTGAGGGTCCCAGCTGAGCTTGTCGTCGAGGAGGATGCCAAGTAGTTTAGTGGTGTGCACAGCTTCCAGGATGTGATCACCGAGCTTGAGTGTTGGGGGTGGAGTAGGTGTAATGGCCAGGTCGAAGTGCATGACTATTGTTTTCTTCCTGTTAATGGTGACGGAATAGTCTTGGGCCCAGGCCAGCAGGGTGTTGAGATCATTTTGAAGGGACGTGTAGTATGGTGAAGTGTTGTTAATTGCTGCAGCTATTGTGGAATCGTGTGTGTGTGTGTGTGTGTGTGTGTGTGTGTGTGTGTGTGTGTGTGTGTGTGTGTGTGTGTGTAGGACAATAATAACAGTAATGTGAAAAGAATAGATAAATATATAAATCGATGCAGAGATAGGAAGAAAGATAGATGCATAGATAGATATAGACATATAGATCGATAGATTGGCTATGAATAAGTGGATAGGTGAGTTGGAATGTTTTTTATATAGATGGATAAATAAACGAATAACAGACACACAAATACAGACAGAAAGACAGATAGATTGACTAACAAAGACACAGACAGACAGACTGACAGACAGACACAGATGCTGAGTCAGAGAAAACAACATTTGAAAGAATCTTAATCGAATTCGTAATCGTATAATGGGACGGATGGAGGGAGGAAGGAGAAGCCCGCAGTGGTCCGGTTTTGGCGGAGATTTTTGGACGAAAGTTTGTGTGAATTTTCTCTTTTATGGAAGCTTGCATTAAGTCGTTCGTGAAGCGAGGTAGACTGAACAAAATAACTTGTTTTCTACTCTGACGGAACGAGTAAGACGAGAGTTAGGAAACCAAAGTTGTGTTTTTAGTATCTACTCGGTGCAACAAATTAAGGCAAACGCTCAAGGTGCAAACTATTATAAAAATATGAAGTGCCACGATTTGTGTAATACTTCAACGCAACAAAATTAATGAAAGTGCAGGAAGTTTTTAGCTCATCCCGCCATAATAAGAAAAAATACAAATGACAAGGAAAATAATTATTATTGAACATTTTTAAAAAAAAAGTCACGGTTTATTTCTGCCTTGGGGGAACCAATCAAAACAAGAAGCAGAAATACCAGTTTTTGTAGCGCCAGGATGTAAAAAAGAAACAGTGAGTCGAAAACTTTAAATACAAACCGATTCAAGGCAAAGGAAGAAAAGATGTGGACCTCAGGTGTTGGGGAGGCTCAAATGGTAACATCACTCACGGGCGAAAGAACAGATGGACCTCAGGTGTTGGGAGAGCTCAAGTAGTAACATCCTCCACCGTGCAGGGAAGTAACTCCGGTCAATTCTTTTACTCCTTATGTCTCCTCCTTACAAAAGATGGGTGATGGAGACATGGTTCGGTTCAAGGTACTGCGACAGGTGATGGAATGCTCAAGTGGCAAGCATCACCTAACCGGCCTGGAGAAAATATCATTAAGCCTTTTACTTTCTATCCCTCTTACTCAGAAAAAAAAAGGTTATAGGAGATTTGGTCCGCTTCAAATGACCAGAAATAAAAAAAAAAACTTACATTTCCAAGTGATGGAAAACTCGAGGAAACATCCGATGAACCAGCCAAGGGTAATCTATAGTTGAACTCTTTACGCTTTCCTTCCTTTTCGTCCAAAAAAAGTAAAGGGAGAAACTTGGATTTCGACTCTAATCCAGAACATATAAGGTCATGGTTCTCCAGGTGATGGAAGACTCAGGAAACATCACTGAACGGCTAACTACAGCTAGGATTGAACCTCTAGCAAACCCTCCTTCTTAATGGAAAAATATAGGTCGTAGAGTTAGAAACAAATTCAAGCCATGGTATACTCGACTTCGTTCTCCAGGCGATGGGAGGCTCAGGGTACATCACAGCTGGTAAGGATCTAACATAAACTCAGCGGTAATATCATATGAATACAACAGTAGAAACCACTTCTCTCGATCTTGCTTTCGCCCCAGGCATTAGGAAACAGAACCGAAACACTACATGAACCGAAAAGGTAATTATGAAATAAGTAGTCGATTGGTTACAAATTATGAAAAAACAGGAAGCAAGAGCAGAACAAAAACGTGAAAAATCGGAAAAGGGTTGGAAGAATATGACAACAGATGAACGACATACTGAAAAAGGAGAAAGGAATTCAAAACGGAAGATGATGTAAAATCGTCATTTCCGCGAGGCCTCAATACACGGACGGAACGGCAGGACAGTTCGCCTCGCGCCGCCCTTCGGAGCAGCGGTGTGGCTAATGCAAGAAGCAGTTCGCGCGCTGGGCTCCCGAGAGACCACGCCAGGAGGGATGGGACGGAGTAGAAGCAGGGCGTTGTCAGGAGGGAGCCCAGGAGAACAGTTTAACAGAGTAGCTGAAGGTTACACGCTGAGACCAGCAGGTGTCTCACAGGTGTCAAAGGCTCCGGGGATTAAGATCGATGGCTACTAAAGGCTCTTGGTCACCGTCAGTATTTGCCTCGATTTGGTGGAAAAATTGGCGGGCGCTGGTAATCCCACTGGGCTCTCCTAATAGTACTGTTTTGGGAATTTATGGTCTGCTACGCTGTGTTACTCCGAATAATGAAGGTTTGGTTAATACTAGATATTGGGGGTCCATTGCTTGTTGTTTATCATGGGTGAAGGAAGTGCTAATCGCTAAAATCTATCAATCCTACTTTCAGGTTTAGGTTTGCTACTACGTTCTGTAAGCGCTTTGGTCGACTAGGCGATAGTTTGATTTATTATGGAAGTTAATTAAGAGTTCAATAGTCTTTTATCGGCTGATATGAAGAAGCCGCTAATAAAATCTAGTAATGTACTACTTATCGGAATCTAGGCTGCTTTTTGCTTTATAAGCATAGTCAGATGACGTTTATTACAAGTTAGAGGTCTCATAGTTTTCAGGCCAATGCAGTAAACCGCACAAACATACCCATCATTGAGGCTGCAGGGCTAGAGCGTTGAGGCCTCTCTGTCCCGGGGTGGCTTGGGTCCCAGAGGACTGGTCAGGGGTGCTGAGCAGGCGATGGCTGGCAGAGGTAAGCACAGACTTTACTTCTACATCAGGTCAGGTCGCCTCGGTCCAACATAGCGGGTAAAGAATAAGGATCTTCAAAACAATTATGGCAGAGTGGTGAGTAGTCGCCGCGCTGAGTCAGGTGCTGCCTTGCTCGCGAAAACGCTGAATCGACATATTTGGCCGAGCAGAACTAGAGTGGAGTTCTGTTACGT